>NC_074671.1:43447591-43655091 GCF_029448725.1 Salvelinus fontinalis
TGTAGCCCAAATAAATCCTTCACAGAGTTCAATTAACAGACACATCTCAACATCAAATGTTAAAAGGAGACTGTGTGAATCAGGCTTTCATGGTCGAATTGCTGTAAAGAAACCACTACTAAAGGACACCAATAAGAAGAAGAGACTTTCTTGGACCAAGAAACATGAGCAATGGACATTAGACCAGTGGACACTGAATATCCCGTTGAGCATAATGAAGTTATTACTACAAAGATACAGTCGTCCTTCCTAACTCGGAGAGGAAGGAAACTGATCAGGGATTTCACCATGAGGCCAATGGAGATCTTAAAACAGTTACAGAGTTTAATGGCTGCGATATGAGAAAAATGAGAATGGATCAGCAACATTGTAGTTACTCCACAATACTAACCTAAATGACAAAGTCCAAAGAAGGAAGCCTGTACAAAATAAAGTGGAATAGTTACAGGTGGGACTTAAATAGGCTTAAAAATGTATGGCAAGACCTGAAAATGGCTTTCTAGCAATGGTCAACAACCAACTTGACAGAGATTGAAATATTTTAAAAAGAATAATGGGCAAATATTGTACAATCCAGGTGTGCAAATCTATTAAAGACTTACCCAAAAAGACTCACTGCTGTAATCGGTGCCAAAGTTTTTTCTAATGTGTATTGTCTCAGAGGTGTTTTATTTTTCATAATTAAAAAAATATGTATATATCATTTTTCTTCCACTTTGACAATACAGAGTATTTTCTGTAGATCGTTAATTAGTGCTAGAACCCTTTTTTTCTCCATTTCCACCTGAATGACATGCCCAAAGTAAACTGCCTGTAATTCAGGCCCTGAAGCCAGGATATGCATATAATTGATACCATTGGAAATAAAACACTTTGGAGTTTGTAGAAATGTTAAAATAATGTAGGAGAATATAACACAATAGATATGGTAGGAGACAATCCAAAGAAAAACCAACCTGAATTTTCTTTTTGAGAGACATTCTCTTAGAAAGACAAGTAAAAGGTCATATTGAAAATTAGCTCCCTGGATGCAATTCCTATGGCTTCCACAGGGTGTCAGCAGTCTATCATCAAGGTTTCAGGCTTGTAACTTCAAAAACAAAACAAATATGAAAATATCAGTTTTATTACAGGGACACTTGGAAATTTGTGTTTGCGGGCGCCATGAAGACAGTACACACTTGCTAAAATCGGTTTCCTATTGAACATACTTCTTTCCGTAAGAAATATTATAGTTTGATTACATTTTAGGGTATCTTTGGAGTTAATAGAAATGTACTTTGACTTGTTGAAACAAAGTTTAGGGGTAGATTTTCAGATTCCTTTCTCTGCATGTTGAACGAGAGGATTACTCAAATCGATGGTGCCAACTAAACTGACTTTTTGGGATATAAAGAATGATTTTATCTAAAAAGAACGACACTACATGTTATAGCTGGGACCCTTTGGATGACAAATCAGAGGACGATTTTCAAAAAGTAAGTGAATATTTAATCGTTTTTTGTGAATGTATGAAACCTGTGCCGGTGGGCATTTTTTTAATGTGGGGCGCCGTCCTCAAACAATTGCATGGCATGTTTTTTGCTGTAAATTGGACAGTGCAGTTAGATTAACAGGCATTTAAGCCTTCAGCCGATATACGACACTTATATCTACCTAAATGTTTGATATTCATAAGTTTTATGCATTCGGAAATTATTCAGACCTCTTGGCTTTTTCCACATTTTGTTACGCCACAGCCTTATTCTAAAATGTATTAAATAAATACAAATCCTCAAATCTACACACAATACCCCATAATTGCACAGCAAAAACTGTTTTTTAGAATTTTTGCAAAATTATTGAAAATAAAAAACAGATACCTTATTGACATAAGTATTCAGACCCTTTGTTATGAGACCAGAAATTGAGCTCAGGTGCATCCTGTTTCCATTATTCACCCTTGAGATGTTTCTACAACTTGATTGGAGTCCACCTGTGGTAATTTCAATTGATTGGACAAGATTTGGAAAGGCACACACCTGTGTATATTTGTCAGTTGTCAGATGCACACACACACACACACACACACACACACACACACACACACACACACACACACACACACACACACACACACACACACACACACACACACACACACACACACACACACACACACACACACACACACACACACAGCAGTCAGGACTGTGTCAAAGCGTAACACTGAGAGAAGCTGAAAGTCATAATGAGTGGCACCAGAAATTCAATGAACTGATCCCATCTATGACAGGAAGCTGTTTGCATGCCCTGGTGTAGCCAAAGATAAAGATCAAACTAGAACGGATATTTCTATTTAAATCAGTACTCTACTCTGGTTTGTTGTATTTGTTGATGTTTGTAATATCCATGTTTGTGACTTGTACATCTATACATACAAATTGCAGATTGTGTTGTCGCACCAAATTGAATGGATCGTCTAAAAATAGATGGATTTAGGGAAGTCCATTCCATTGATTGTATGTCTATGTGTGCAACCAAGCCAGAGCATCTGGGAGAGCTCATTCTTTCAAGCCACCAGGCCACCCGGCCACCAGGCCACCTCATCAGCCCTCAACATGGTGTGTCTGGGAGTGTCTCTCTGTGTGTGTGTGTGTGTGTGTGTGTGTGTGTGTGTGTGTGTGTGTGTGTGTGTGTGTGTGTGTGTGTGTGTGTGTGTGTGTGTGTGTGTGTGTGTGTGTGTGTGTGTGTGTGTGTGTGTGTGTGTCACTCTCAGTGTGTCATCAGAGTGCATGGAGATAGCCTCAAGGATGAGCTGTGTTCGAATACCCATACTAACATACTGTATACTACATACTTATTGAGTATATACTACATACTATTAGTTTGTTTTAGTATACTGTAAACAAATCTATCCTATCATTTGAGCTTACTAACGCTTCGCCTGTCTACCGGAAGTTGATGCTGTTGCTTTGCAACCTCTTGCTAGCTTGTTAGCAAAACAAATGACTAGCTAAACATTTTACTACTTAGGATGTTATTAAATTCAATCTGGAGTGCCAGAGTGCGCTCTGGGCGTTCGTAAATTCAGAGCGTTGTCAGATTGTCCTTTTATAAATTCAGAGCGTTTTGCTCTCAGATCTTTCAGCCCGCACCCTGCTAGGTGTTCTGACCTCACAACGGCAGTCAAGCACCCAAGTTAACTGGCTAACTACTTCCAGACACAAATGAGACAACACCTCACTCTGACCATTTTACTCGCCCTAGCAGAGCTGGTTAAGCTGTTTTCATGTTAAACTAACTGTGCTGCTGGCAACAATTTACTTATGTTTTTTTGCCGACGTTTACTGACACCGGTCATATTCAACTGGTGTTGAGTGTTTGTAAATTCATCAGTTATTTTGCGCCCTGGCTCTGGTAAACTCAGACGAGAGTGCACTGAAATAGATAGCCAGAGTAGATAGCCAGAGCGAATTTACAAATGCACAACGTCTATATCAATTAGCTAAACTAAGAATGACGGGAATAATCAAGTCAATAAACATTGGGTAGTTAGTTAGATAGCATAGAGTTAATATACTGGCAAGTTCGATGTATTAGTAGCTAACTAACGTTAGGTAGCTAGCTAACATACCGGTACATACTGCTTTAATGATATGCTACAGTTTCGTAATTTTTTTTATTTCACCTTTATTTCACCAGGTAGGTTAGTTGAGAACAAGTTCTCATTTACAACTGCGACCTGGCCAAGATAAAGCAAAGCAGTGCGACACAAACAACAACACAGAGTTACACATGGAATAAACAAGCGTACAGTCAATAACACAATAGAAAAAAAGAAAATCTATATACAGTGTGTGCAAATGTCATGAGTGAAGGCAATAAATTGGCCATAGTAGTGAAGTAATTACAATTTAGCAAATGAACACTGGAGTGATAGATGTGCAGATGATGATGTGCAACTAGAAATACTTGTGTGCAAAAGAGCAGAAAACTAAATTAAAACAATATGGGGATGAGGTAGGTAGATTGAATGGGCTATTTACAGATGGGCTATGTACAGCTGCAGCGATCGGTTAGCTGCTCAGATAGATGATGTTTAAAGTTTGTGAGGGAAATATAAGTCTCCAGCTTCAGCGATTTTTGCAATTTGTCCCAGTCATTGGCAGCAGAGAACTGGAAGGAAAGGCGGCCAAAGCAGGTATTAACTTTGGGAATGACCAGTGAGATATACCTGCTGGAGCGCGTGCTACGGGTGGGTGTTGTTATCATGGCCAGTGAGCTGAGATAAGGCGGAGCTTTTCCTAGCAAAGACTTATAGATGACCTGGAGCCAGTGGGGCTGGCAATGAACATGTAGCAAAGGCCAGCCGACGAGAGCATACAGGTCGCAGTCTTGGGTGGTGTATGGGGCTTTGGTGACAAAACGGATGGCACTGTGATAGACTGCATCCAGTTTGCAGGGTAGAATGTTGGAGCCTACATTGTAGATGACATCAGTGAAGTCGAGGATCAGTAGGATAGTCAGTTTACGAGGATATGTTTGGTGGCGTGAGTGAATCTAGCCGATTCTAGATTTAATTTTGGATTGGAGATGTTTAATATGAGTCTGGAAGGAGAGTTTACAGTCTAGCCGGACACCTAGGTATTTGTAGTTGTCCACATATTCTAAGTCGGAACCGTCCAGAGTAGTGATTCTAGTCGGGCGGGCGGGTGCGGGCAGCAAATGGTTGAAAAGCATGCGTTTAGTTTTACTAGCATTTAAGAGCAGTTGGAGGCCACGGAAGGAGTGTTGTATGGCATTGAAGCTCGTTTGGAGGTTTGTTAATTAACACAGTGTCCAAAGAAGGGCCAGATGTATACAGAATGTTCTCGCCTGCGTAGAGGTGGATCAGAGAATGACCCACAGCAAGAGCGACATCGTTGATATATACAGAGAAAAGAGTCGGCCTAACAAATGAACCCTGTGGCACCCACATAGAGACTGCCAGACGTCCGGACAAAAGGCCCTCTGATTTGACACACAGTGGTTGCTCAACTAAAAGTTTGGAGATTATGCTGCGGGACTTAGAGGTAATTTGTGGTTTAGTACGGTACCCTGCATCACTGAATCACTGCTCCAGACCAGCACAAATGGGAGTTAGAGCACTGATTATGCTTACTGGAAAATACTCTTTCAAAATTAATGGACGAGGCAAGTGGAAGGGGTAAAAGACAGGATTCAGAGGTCAAGACAGTGCTTTTCCGAGAGAAGCATGGGGACTGGTCTTGATAAAGCAATTCAATATTTATTTTCACTGAATCACTGTTTGGGTATTGGTTAGACTACAATTAGGGTGTGGAAATGTTAGGATAATTTTGCCTACTCTCAACCATTCACGTTGTACAGCACCATTATGGGCTTTTAGCAGGACAATAGATACTTTGTGCAAGGCAATTGATCAGCATGAAAAACTTTGTGGATGGTGCCTCCCGAGTGGCGTAGCGGTCCTAGACTCTGCATCGCAGTGCAAACTGCGTTGCTGCAGATGCTGGTTCAATACCTGTGCCGGCTGCGCCCATGAGGCGATGGTGGGCTTTTGGTTTTTCTCCCTCTAAAAAACAAAAATAAATCGATCTCAATAACAAACGTTCTTTTTTTACAAACTAGTAAGAACGTCTCACCCTATGTTCAAGAATGGCCTTTTTCTTGCTCATTTTCGGTGATTTGAAAATGAAATCACCTCCAAAATATCGTACATTTTTTAAACAAACCATTGAAAGTTGGTTGCATTTTCAGTTTAATCCACCATAAAAGACAGAACAAATAATACAACAAATATTGTGGTTAAACTCAAATATAATAATTTATTTAAAAAAAACAGTTTTTCTGAAGCAAAGCATGTTCTGAATTCTGCAAACAACGTATCGTATCGTATAGCAGGACAATATATGTTGGTCATAATGGTCATGGCTCCCGAGTGGCGCAGTGGTCTGCATCTCAGTGCAAGAGACATCACTACAGTCCCTGGTCCAAAAAAAAGGCTGTATCATATCTGACTGTAATTGGGAGTCCCATAGGGCAGTGCACAATTGGCCCAGTGTTGTCTGGGTTAGGGGAGGGTTTTGCTGGCAGGGATGTCCTTGGTTTCTCTCCCTCTAAAAACAGAAATAAATGTTTTGGCCTTGATAAATATTATTTTGGCCTTTATTCAGATTACAAATCACTCACTTTCGGATATTTGAAAACAAAATAATCTCCAAAATATCGTTCTTCTTTAAACAAGGGGGGAAAGTAAGGAACTTCTCTGTTGGCCCTGAAGGCCTTTTGAAAACTTGTTTTCACAAGGGTTATTAGCAGGACAATAGAAACGATGTGGTCCCAAAAACACCTCTCTGACATAGGATCCAGCGTATCTCTTGATGATGCTCGGGCTGACACGGGCTGCTTCATATCGTTATATTTTAAACAATGGCTTGAAAATGAGATTGTGAACTCTGCAAACGTTTCCAGTCCGAGAATGAGAATGGTAAATAATACATTCGTTCAATACATTGGAATACAAAATTAGCCATCCATCCACCCATTCTGGGCTATTAGCAGACCAATCGACATTTGCCAAGAAGGAGGTTAGGGGGAAAATCGAGGAACCATTACTTTTTTCAAGGGTTCTTCGAAGATCTTAGGGGTTCCTCCATAGTTTCAATTTGAAGAACCCCTAAAGCATACTCCAGGAACCATTTATTTTTAGAGTGTCGGAGTAAATGTCAGTTGGCTTTTCATAGCCAAGCATTCAGAGGTCAAGACAGCAAGTCCTTTCTATTGTTATTGACTGTACGTTTGTTTATGTGTAACTCTGTGTTGTTGTTTTTGTCACACTGCTTTGCTTAATCTTGGCTAGGTCGCAGTTGTAAATGAGAACTTGTTCTCAACTGGCCTACCTGGTTAGATAAAGATGAAATTATATGTATTTTTTTTAAGTGCGGAAGAAAGAGAGAGGTTACGGTGTGAAAATCCCCCCCAACAAGCAATAGCCTACCCGCGTGTGATCAACTATTTCAACTCCGTTTTGCCTGTTCTGAGACAAGCAAGACTACTTAACCCTTGTGTAGTCTTAACATTCTGTATACTCCCCTTGTCCTAAGGGTAAAAAATGACCCGCCTTCACTAAACCCCTAAAAAAAAGCAGCTTAATTTAATTTTAAACCAAAAACCAATTTTGCATGAAGAAACAACCAGTCATTCATCACAAACTTTGGGAATATCTGGGTTATCCCTCTTCACAACGCAGAAAGACTGCATTTAATCAGTGGACACCACTTGTCATAATTGTAGAGTAGAGTAAAGTAGAGGTTTATTGTTATTGCTATTATTGCTAAAGGTACTGCATAGGTGTAAACATGTTTTTTTAGCAAGAGATAGCACTTGTATAGTCTAAGAAAGTAGCAGAAATGTGCAGAAAGTAGTTTTGAATGCATTTTATTGAAGGGAAACAATAACAGTCTTGAACTTTAATTGGCAACAGTGATATATTCTTAGATACTGTACAATGAGGAATTCAACTACAAAATACTAGTCTTCTCCCATTTTTTTAACCCCCACACACAAGGTGTATAAACAACAACAATAATGTCACACCCTGATCTGTCTTACCTGTCTTTGTGATTGTCTCCACCCCCCTCCAGGTGTCACCCATCTTCCCCATTATCCCCTGTGTATTTATACCTGTGTTCTCTGTGTATCTGTTGCCAGTTCGTTCTGTTCATCAAGCCAACCAGCGTTTTTTCCCTTGCTCCTGTCCTGTCTATAATTCCTGTTTCCTAATTTTCCCAGTTTTTACTTTTCTGCCTGCCCTGACCCTGAGCCTGCCTGCCGGCCTGTACCTTTTCCCCTCTATTCTGGATTACCGACCTCTCATTGGCCTGACCCTGAGCCTGTATGCTGTCCTGTACCTTTGCCCCACTACTCTGGATTACCAACCTCTGCCTGACCTGACACTGAGCCTGCCTGCCATCCTGTACCTTTTCCTGCCCTTGTTTGATTTAATAAACTTTTGTTACTTCGACACTGTCTGCACCTGGATATTACCTTCAAACCAGATAGCACGAACTGGCCATGACTGACCCAGCAGACCCGGGCCAGCTGTGCAACGCCATCTCCTCCCAAGGAGCCATCATCGGTAGGCATGAGAAATTGCTTCGTGGCCTTATTGAGGGGGTCCAGAAGTTGGCTGAACGCCATGGCTGAACATTTTGCTGGAGCAATTCCGCGGATTGTCTGGGAGGCAGCCTACCACGGTGGTAACCCCACAGCCCCTCAGTAACTCAGCTGTTAGCAGCACCATCTAATCGGTTACTATACCTTCTTGGGAGCCCCGCTTACCTCCCCCGGAACGCTTCAATGGAGAGCCGAGCACCTGTGGGGCATTTCTAGCTCAGTGTGCCCTCATCTTTGAGTTTCAGCCTACCTTCTTTCCCTTTGATTGCTCCAAGATAGCCTACTGCATCACGCTGATGTCCGGGAGGGCTCTCACAAGCTACTGCTGTATGGGAACAACAGTCAGCCATATGCGTTAGCCTGGAGGGGTTCGTGGGAGAGGTGAAGAAGGTTTTTGAAGGTTTTTCTCTGGGAGTGAAGCTGCCCGGCAGCTAATCCTGCTTCGGCAACTCCCATAGTGTGGCAGACTATGCAATGAATTTCCACACGTTGGCAGCTGAGAGTGCTTGGAACCAGGAAGTGCTGTTCGATATGTTCCTGCAATGCTTCTTGGAGGAGGTCAAGGACGAGCTTGCTGCTCGGGAGATAACTACGGATCTTGATCTTGATTCCACCTTGCCTCAGAGTCATCCCGGAAGTCGCCGACGGTCCCTTGCCAAGAGAACCTGAGGCTTCCCGACCTTCCCAGAGAGTCGCCGAAGACGGCTGAGTCACCGTTTCTTGAGCCTATGCAACTAGGCAGAGCTGGGCTGTCGCCAGGGGAACGGCAATACATGATCAACACAAAGAGCTGTCTGTATTGCAGGACTCTTGGTCATTTTGTGTCCTCTTGTCCTTTAAAAGACCCTGCTCACCGGTAGGAGCGAGTACTCTGGTGGGACATATGGAGAACTTTTCTGCTTCCCTTGCTCACACCCTTTTTCATGCCATTCTGCTGTGGGGAAACCAGTCTAATTCTCTTTGGGTCCTCATTGACTCTGGGGGCAATGAGAGCTTTTTGGACGCTACCCTGGCATCCGAGCTGAACATTCCCACTCAGTCCCTCTCCATTCCCATGGACGTTAGAGCGCTGGACGGGCGCTCTATAGGCCGGGTCACTCATAATACCACTCCCATCAACCAACGGGTGTCAGGGAATCACAGCGAGACGATTCAATTTCTGCTCATCAAGTCTCCTCAGATTCCCATGGTTTTGGGATTCTCCTGGCTCCAGCGACACAATCCCCCCATCAACTGGTCTGCTGATGCCATCATGGGCTGGAGTCCATTCTGCCACGCCCATTGTCTGAAGTCAGCACAACCTGCCCCTAGTCTGGGGGGTCGGAAGGTGCCCTGCACCTCTCCGCCATTCCCGCGGAGTACCAGGACCTTCGGGAGGTGTTCAACAAGGCCCGGGTCACTTCGCTTACACTGCATTCGACCATATGACTGAGGGATTGACTTTCTCCCTAGCATCACTCCGCCCCGGGTGTTCGGTTATCTGTACCCGCAGTCCTGGAGTGGGCCCACTCCTTCAGACTAGCCTGCCACCCGGACCCTAGCTTTTGTGCGACAATGCTTTTGGTGGCCTACCATGGTCCCTGACATCTCCGCATTCGTCGCCGCTTGCACGGTTTGTGCACAAAACAAGACTCCTCAACAAGCTCCGGCTGGTCTACTCAAACCTCTGGCTGTCTCTCACTGTCCCTGGTCTCTCATCTTCCTGGACTTTGTCACAGGTCTTCCCCCATCTGATGGCAACACCGCCATCTTGACGGTGGTGGATCGGTTTTCCAAAGCTGCCCACTTCATTCCTCTCCCCAAACTACTGTCAAAGAGATGGCCCAGCTCATGGTGCAGCACGTCGTACAGACTTCCATGGACTACCAGTTGACATTGTCTCTGACCAGGGCCCTCAGTTCTCATCCCGGTTCAAGAAGGCGTTCTGCACCTCATTGGGTCGTCAGCCAGCCTGTCCTCCGGGTTCCACCCCCAGTCCATCGGACAGTCGGAGCGAGCCAATCACTTCTCTGCACTGCCTGGTTTCCGCCAACCGCACCACCTAGAGTCAGCAGCTGGTGTGGGTTGAATATGCCCGCAACACCCTTCCCTGCTCTGTCACGGGCCTATCTCCTTTTGAGTGTTCCCTGGGGTATTAGCCCTCGCTCTTCCCTGAGCAGGAAGTAGAGGTTGGCAGACCTTCTGCCGCTGTTGTCGTTTCTCAAGACCACCTCCAGGTATCGACGACACGTGGATTGCCACCAGACCCCGGCTCCCCGGTATCATCTCGAGCAGAAGGTATGGCTGTCTACCCAGGATCTGCCCCTCCGGGTGGAATCCCGCAAACTCTCAGTCCATTTCCCATCTTCAAAATGATTAGCCCCTCTGCTGTTCATCTTCTGTTGCCCCGGACCCTTCGTATTCATCCTACCTTTCATGTGTCCAGAGTTAAACCCATGTCTCACAGCCCTTTGTCTACTGTTTCCTTTGCCCCACTACTCTGCCTGCCCTGACCCTGAGCTTGTCTGCTGTCCTGTACCTTTGCCTGCCCGTGTTACTTCGACACCGTCTGCACCTGGGTCTTACCTTTAAACCTGATAAATAAATAAGAATAAAATAAGATAACAGAAACGTGAAGAACATAAATCTATCAACTCTAAATAGCACATGTAGGACATTATGCAAGTGTATGTGCATGGACTTTACAGATGTATTTCTCACATGGGCAGCACATAGTATTTGTTTTACAGTTCTTCTTTGGGGGGTAGAATTGGCATCTCCTCCACTTGACTGCCCCAGCTGTAGCTTCAGGTGGATCAGGACAAGATGCAGCACCCTGAACAGCTTTCACAAGCGCGGCAGAGGCTGCTGTACGGGGGAGGCGCTCCCTTCTTTGAATGTGTGAGTTACAAGTGCCTTTCCCAGCTGCTCCAAGAACACCCTCCTCTTGTTCCACTTATCAGGCATACAGGTAGGGTTGATCTTGCTCAATATCACAAAGGCATTGTATGAGGACACATCAATGATGTTATGGAAGATGACAAGGGGCCAGCGGGCAGTCATCCTCCTGCACCTGTAAGTTCCAATCACCTTGTCCAGGTTGTCCACGCCTCCTTTGTTGTGGTTGTTATCCAGGATGATGGCTGGCTTCCTCTCCTCGCGATCACTGATCTCAGCCGTTTTGTGCAGTGTGCTCAGGAGGACCACGCTCTTGTAAGAAACTAGAGTGGTGGTGGGGGTGAAGGCAAACTTTGATGAGAAGGCCTCTCTCCCCTTTGTTGCAAGGAGTGCAGGGGGGAGCTCAGGCTTGTTCTTTCTAACTGTGCCAACCATGGTGATCTTCTTCTTCAGGATCTGCTGGCTGAGTTTATAAGAGGTGACGAAAGTGTAACACATGACATTGTGCCCCCTCAGTCCATCTGTCACATCAAGCACACCCGCATCCCCTGGTTCTTCTCCGGGCCTCCACTGGTCAGCTTCCCTGTGTAGAATTGCATCTTCCAAGTGTAGTTGGATTGCGCATCACTCACCACCCATATCTTGATGTCATACTTTGCTGGCTTGCTGGGCATATACTGCCGGAAAGGACAGCGACCTTTTGACAAAAGAGATTATGATCAATAATTAGTATCAGTGTCAGAAAACAATCACGTAAATCAATGATATTACAGCAATACATAATAAAATGAACAGTAAAAATCACTTACATTACATATATGAAAATAAAAATGTACCTCTGAATGGAACCAGTTGCCGGTTCCAGCACTGTTACTTCAGGCCCAGGGTTGTAGAGTTATGGCAGATGCTCCACCCACTTTCCCCAAACCTCTTTTATGGCCGCCAGTTTGTCTCTCGCACGTCTTGCAGGTATTGACTCACGGTTATCAAATCGTAGCATTCTTGAGAAAGTGTGAAAGACTTTCAGTGGCATTGTGGCAGGGACATTCGCCCTTCCACTCTCTGCATCCCAGAGACTACATGTAACCTCGCCTCGGGACCTATACACACCCACTAATGTTAGCAGCCCTATGTAGCCCCATCCATCCTTTTCCAGTTGTCTCCATTTGTACGGAAACCCTCCAAATGTATCATCTCCAGGATGATTCTTTTGATGGCTGGTGTGATGAACATGTAGAATGTTGAGGCGATGTCCTGGCCATGGGCAACTGCATGTCTTGTGGGCCCTGGCGTCATCCTTATGACATTTTGTGCTGCCATCCTGCCCTGGTTGTCATATGGTGACAAGGATCATGTTATTTTGCTTAGCTTTGACAAAAATGTCTCTCTTTCAGCTTGGGGGATTTCTTCTTCATCTGAAGATGATGCATTGTGCCCTGGGTTATATTCTTCCCCATCTTCTTCTTCAGATACCGCCTCCTCTTCTAAGTCATTGTTTTCTTGCTCCTCCTGGACATCTGAAAAAAATCTGATCTACGACCTGTTGGGCACTGAAAAATGCACTCATGGCTTCAGCAAAGAGAGAACTGGGGGGACTGTCATCTGCAGCACCTTTATAGCCTCTGACTGTATTCCCCATTTATAAACAATGCTTTCAAGAAATGTTTATTTTGTCTGAAATTGTTTTTATTTTGTCTCTGAACTTGAGTCATGTGTGGGGTCATGGAGGGGAGATGCTGCACATGCTCAATAACGTTTTAGTTTTGTCTGAGTTCAATCAGTAGAACACATGAACTCAATTTCTCATTGTGTGTGTGTGTGTGTGTGTGTGTGTATGTGTGTGTCCGTCTTTGTGACTTTTGTGGTGTGTAAATTATTTTATAACTGCAGGGTCAAAAATGACCCTAAGACAATCTTTGTACCCTGGTGGTGTACAGCTTTCATCAAAAGACAATATTTCACTTTTTTTGAGGTTGGGGTCACTCTAGGAAAAGTAATCCAATTTCAAGTTGAAAAAATATCATTTAGGGGGTTATCTCTGCTGTTAAACATAGTGGTGGGTCATTTTTTACCCTTGAGACAACACAAGGGTTAACTCACAATGGTTACGGTATGGGTTAAGGTTTGGGATAGGTTTCCAGATATCTCTATCGGTCGTGCCAGCATGTGTTGTTTAATGCACGTGATGTCAGAATGCACTCACTGTTCCAAAATGTGATTGTTACGCAACAGGACAGTTAACCCGCGCTGCCTGCTAATTATCTATAGGCTATGTTTCAACTTCTAATTATTTTCTAAAAAGTTCTATTTTCTAACAAAAGTTTGAATTGAGGTGTGTTCTGCCTCCTCATTAATTCACATAGTAGCCCATTTCACTGTTGCAGACAATTTATGTTTGAGGCTTTACTGAGCCGGATAAACTTCTCTCTTTGAGGAGAGCCCAAGCACGTCCCCAGTGTTTCCGCAGATCAAGTATGCAGACATTTGTGACCAGATTCAGGAAACTAGGCATATGTCGCAAGTCACGACTTCACAGGAGAGCCTTTTGAAAGTAAAAATATTTTTTTATACAAATATTTTTGGGGGCAGAAATTCCTTCTCGAACATGTAAACATTCATGTGCCTTAATATCAAACTTGTATGTCATCTATAAATACGAATAAAACATTTAAATTACGTGCCTAGTTGATTTAACCACGGAGAAAGCCAGCAACCTTCCCACTAGCCATGATTGGCTGAAATAATGAGTGTGCTGGACATGACGAAAGATGAGTTTGGATAGGTCTGCGGTGTTGCATCTTTTGTCTATAAAATGAGCTGCTCGTAATGTGTAGATAATCCTTTCTACTGCATTTTATTTTGAAAGATATAATGTTAGCCATGGCAAACTGCAAATCTGTTGCTACTTCTCTCAATAACATTGCTGCCCTGAATTTATCCGGCGGTATCGACAAAGATCAGTGGGAAAAAGTTGTGATGGACTACTTTCTGGACGACGATCGTGCCATGCAATACTGACTCTCTCACTCTGAAAATAACATGTTTTTAAATCAGTGGAACACAATGGGCCAAACAAGCTGTGCAAGTTAAACAGAAACAACACAGAATGTCTAATAAAAGGGGTTGCAGTCTGCCGTGAAGCTTTCATCCATGTAAGAATCTAGCTACAGATTCAGATATTATATATTTTTTATTTTGTCAGAAAGCTGTTTCATTGCAAGCGAAAGCTTGCTGTTAGCTAGCCAGCTGGAGTTCGATGGCTGGTTTGCTAACTAACAATGAACCTAATGTTATTTGGTTAACTGTAGCTTGCTATGACAATCGGTTTGTATTGCTAGTAACGTTACTCTATGGATTGGGATTATTTTTCATTTTAGATACAGTTGAAGTCGGAAGTTAACATACACCTTAGCCAAATACATTTAAACTTAGTTTTTCACAATTCCTGACATTAAATCCCAATAAAAACTCCCTGTCATAGGTCAGTTAGGATCACCACTTTATTTTAAGAATGTGAAATGTCAGAATAATAGTAGAGAGAATTATTTATTTCAGCTTTTATTTCTTTCATCACATTGCCAGTGGGTCAAAAGTTTACAAACTCGTAATTAGTATTTGGTAGCATTGCCTTTAAAATTGTTTAACTTGGGTCAAATGTTTCAGGTAGCCTTCCACAAGCTTCCCACAATAAGTTTGGTGAATTTTGGCCCATTCCTCCTGACAGAGCTGGTGTAACTGAGTCAGGTTTGTAGGCCTCCTTGCTTGCACACGCTTTTTCAGTTCTGCCTACAAATGTTCTATAGGATTGAGGTCAGGGGTTATTGTCCATTTGGAAGATCCAATTGCGACAAAGCTTTAACTTCCTGACTGATGTCTTAAGTTGTTGCTTCAATATATCCACATAATTTTCCTCACACATGATGCCATCTATTTTGTGAAGTGTACCAGTCCCTCCTGCAGCAAAGCACCCCCACAACGTGATGCTGCCACCCCCGTGCTTCACGGTAGGGATGGTGTTCTTCGGCTTGGAAGCTTCCCCCTTTTTCCTCCAAACATAACGATGGTCATTATGGCCAAACAGTTCTATTTTTGTTTCATCAAACCAGAGGACATTTCTCCAAAAAGTAATATTTTTGTCTCCATGTGCAGTTGCAAACCGTAGTCTGGCTTTTTTTTATGGTGGTTTTGTAGCAGTAGCTTCTTCCTTGCTGAGCGGCCTTTCAGGTTATTTCAATATCGGACTCATTTTACTCTGGACAAAGATATTTTTGTACCTGTTTCCTCCAGCATCTTCAGAAGGGCCTTTGCTGTTGTTCTGGGATTGATTTGAACTTTTCGCACCAAAGTACGTTCATCTCTAGGAGACAGAACGCGTCTCCTTCCTGAGCGGTATGATGGCTGCGTGGTCCCATGGTGTTTATACTTGCGTGCTATTGCTTGTACAGATGAATGTGGTACCTTCAGGCATTTGGAAATTGCTCCCAAGGATGAACCAGACTTGTGGAGGTCTACAAATTTTTTTTTTCTGAGGTCTTGGCTGATTTCCTTTGATTTTCCCATGATGTCAAGCAAGGAGGAGCTGAGTTTGAAGGTAGGCCTTGAAATACATTCACTGGTACACCTCCAATTGACTCAAATTATGTCATTTAGCCTATCAGAAGCTTCTAAAGCCATGACATCATTTTCTGCTGTTTAAAGGCACAGTCAACTTAGTGTATGTAAACTTCTGACCCACTGGAATTGTGATACAGTGAAATATAAGTGAAATAATCTGTCTGTAAACAATTGTGGAAAATTACTTAATAGATGTTCTAACCGACTATAGTTTGTTATCAAGAAATGTGTGGAGTGGTTGAAAAACGAGTTTTAATGACTCCAACCTAAGTGTATGTAAACTTCCGACTTCAACTGTAGGCCTAAATAGTATCATTGATGATAAATGACTTATATAGTATGGTTACATTTAATTTGCTTTGTTATACCTACCCTTTGGAATGACTTCGATAGCGACAGTGAATATACTGTATTTAGCTATTAAGAGATCACTAAATAATCATTCTCACGGTCTCACATTGGCTGTAGTCAGTGACAAATATATAATGGTAAGCAGGACAGGGCTAAAACCCTGGATGGGAGACCAAATTGATAGTTGTAGATCTCTCCAGTAGGAGGTGCACACTGCTTTTTTCTGATAGATCTTCGATGACATATCCACTGACGTTGTTTCATAGGTAAAAATTAAAAACATTTGAAGGTTTGTCGATGGTTAAAATTTGTTACAATGATGACATAATCCTGTGGTTGAAATTTCACCCTTAAAACTACATTTTACATTGATGACCTTGTTCAAATCCAGTATATTTTCCACATAGTTTCCATGTCACAATACATTGAACCAACTTTGATTTAACCCGTTTGGGCCCAGTGGGCACATTACCCTACTCACAAGAGCCCGAGAATTTTCGGCATGCTCTAGAATGAACAGAGAGCAGGCGAGTGGCTCTTTAGTAGGAGAGGAGGTGCTCCCTCATTTGCGACTCGAGCGGTCTGTCTCCCACAGACGTGTATGATTGGTTCTTCGAGTTACTTAGAGATTCGTTGACTCCCATAGTAAGATATTGCACTCATAATATCAGAGAACCAGGGTTACGCAAGTAACCTGAAGTTATCTCAGCAGGGAGCTGATTTCAGAAGTAGGGACTGGTCTCTATAGCTGAGCTTGATCTACTGTTATCAGGACAATATTAAAGATGTCTGTGTAAGGGTGAAGTGAAAGAGAGAGAGAGAGCGAGAGAGAATGAGCGAATTAGATACACAAGCAAACTAGAGCATAAGCAAAGTTGTTTGTGTTTGTTGGGGCTGCCGAGTGATGAAGGGTGTGTGAATGTGTATTTTTCCCTATTTATCCCATGTTGGCCTTTGAGTTAGCATGTTTTGTTTTCAGAGTATATAGAGTTTAACACGAGAGACACGGCTCATTAATGGGCTGCACCCACCTTCGGCGGCCACCTTCCACTTACTCATACCTTTAGGTCATGTTCAGGGCAGACCCTGGGTCAAATAATCTTTCAAATACTTTGTGTCTTTGCACTAGACTGTATGTAGTGTCTAAATTGGCAAGGTTTGTCGTTTTGAGGCTATTCTATTGGTCCATTAAAGGTGTATTGCTAGATTATTGGACAATTCTTTTGTGCAGGAGTTATCAAAAAAACAGAGTCAAAAAACAGTGTTGAGAGTGACATGGGACAGAAGTGCCCAAGAGTCTCTAGAAGTAAATGTGTCACTATTGTAAAGCCTTTCAAAGACCTTGTTTTCATCTCTGCTTTATTGAGCTTGCCTAACTTAATGCTTTTACCAAGCAGAGTGACCCTTCTTTACCCTGGATGCCAGTCTGTTGCCGCTCTCTTGTCAATGTGTTATATAATTGTCATGCCAAACGTGCCACTATAGCAGAAACAGATCTGTGACCAGGCTAACCCTTTGTACCATTTTGCAAATAAATACACATTCATTTGGAGGGTTGATTTGTCGCTACTGTTGGACCTTTAATTGTCATATTATCAATGATTGGTCCTCTAAGTCTGACAAAGCCAGCGAGCGATAACTAGCCATCCTTAGCCACCCTATCAATATGACCTACCATGGTGCACCATCTACAGTGCATTCGGAAAGTATTCAGACCCCTAGACTTTTTCCATATTTTGTTACGTGACAGCCTTATTCTAAATATAAAAATATTTTTTTCTTCATAAACCTGCACAAAATACTCCATAATGACAAAGCAATGCAAAAACAGTATTTTAGGAATGTTTGCAAATGTATTCAAAATACAAAACTGAAATATCACATTTACATAAGTATTCAGACCCTTTACTCAGTACCTTGTTGAAGGATCTTTAGCAATGATTACAGCCTCGAGTCTTCTTGGGTATGACACAACAAGCTTGGCACACCTGTATTTGGGGAGTTTCTCCCATTCTTCTCTGAAGATCCTCTCAAGCTCTGTCTGGTTGGATGGGAAGCGTCGCTGCACAGCTATTTTCAGGTCTCTCCAGAGATGTTAGATCGGGTTCAAGTCCGGGCTCTTGCTGGACCACTCAAGGACATTCAAAGACTTGTTCCGATGCCTCTCCTTTGTTGTCTTGGCTGTGTGCTTAGGGTCGTTGTCCTGTTGGAAGGTGAACCTTTGCCCCAGTCTGAGGTCCCGAGAGCTCTCTGTACTTTGCTCCATTCATGTTTCCCTTGATCCTGACTAGTCTCCCAGTCCCTGCCGCTGAAAAACATCCCCACAGGATGATGCTGCCACCACCATAGGGATGCTGCCAGGTTTCCCCCAAATGTGACACTTGGCAGTCAGGCCAAAGAGTTCAATCTTGGTTTCATCAGACCAGAGAATCTTGTTTCTCATGGTCTGATAGTCCTTTAGGTGCCTTTTGGCAAACTACAAGCGGGGTGTCATCTGCCTTTTTACTGAGGAGTGGCTTCCGTCTGGCCACTCTACCATAAAGATTTCCAAGATGGCTTAGCAGTTCAGACGTCATTTTTGTCCTCGTACTGTCTTGTCCTTTATATATATATTTACACCTTCTTCGCATATCTTTTATATTTTTTTATTATCCAAGAACTCAACTACAAAAGCTTTCCTGCAACCCGCCTCACCAATTACAACAAAAAAGTATTATTTACCTCAAATCTGAAAATCCACAGTGAAGCTAACCAGGGGCTAATCAGAAGTTAGCCAGAAAGCTAACCAGAAGTTAGCCGAAAGCTAGCCGAAAGCTAATTTGAAGCTGCCCAGAAGTTAGCCGGCTTGCTGGCTAGCGTTGGTGTTTCAGCTGCCCATGTTTTGTGGTCATCAGCTATTCCTTTAGCTCGATAATCTACCGGCACTTTTGTGCAACGCGTCTCGGACCGGAGCATACCAGGCCTTTTTTTCTCTCAGTTTCCCCGGATTTTAGCCGCAGGCTCTGGACATTTGCACCTTGATTTCGCAGCTAGCTAGCTGCAAACCTTGTGACTATTGGCTTACGTCGATCCCGGAGCAAACTTAAATTATTCCGGAGCTAGCCAGCTGAGGAGTTCCATCAGCCATTCCTGGGCTACAGTCACCTATCCGGACCCGGGTTTTTTTTGCTGCAGATACGGAGCCCCACCGGGCCTTCACGATTGACTGCCGACGTTATCTGCCCGAGGGAGTTATCCAACTGGCACCTCCGTCACAACGTTACCTGAACGCTCACCTGGGGCCCGCTAATCGTTAGCTGTCTTATCGGCTGCTATCTTAATAAGTATTTCGGACAATTTTTTTATTTTTTTTCTTGGGTCACTATATCTATTTTTCCAATTGGATTGATCCCCTCTACAAGACACGGAACCCCACTAATCTACCGACGGAAACGCACGAGGTGTCTAAAAATAGACCTCCATCCTATGCTATCTTGCTACCGATAGCCATCTACCCGGCCAGCTGTCTGGATCGCCGTGACCCCAACCAACCTCTACTCACTGGACCCTTATTGATCACTCGATTAAGCATGCCTCTCCTTAATGTAAATATGCCTTGTCCACTGCTGTTCTGGTTAGTGTTTATTGGCTTATTTCACTGTAGGGCCTCTAGCCCTGCTCACTATACCATATTAAACCTTTCATTTCCACCACACACATATGCGATGACATCACCTGGTTTCAATGATGTTTCTAGAGACAATATCTCTCTCATCATCACTCAATACCTAGGTTTACCTCCACTGTATTCACATCCTACCATACCTTTGTCTGTACATTATTCCTTGAAGCTATTTTATCGCCCCCAGAAACGTCCTTTTACTCTCTGTTCTAGATGCTCTAGACGACCAATTCTCATAGCTTTTAGCCGTACCCTTATCCTACTCCTCCTCTGTTCCTCTGGTGATGTAGAGGTGAATCCAGGCCCTGCAGTACCTAGCTCCACTCCTATTCCCCAGGCGCTCTCTTTTGATGACTTCTGTAACCGTAATAGCCTTGGTTTCATGCATGTTAACATTAGAAGCCTCCTCCCTAAGTTTGTTTTGTTCACTGCTTTAGCTCACTCTGCAAACCCGGATGTTTTAGCCGTGTCTGAATCCTGGCTTAGAAAGACCACCAAAAATTCTGACATTTTCATCCCCAACTACAAGATTTTCAGACAAGATAGAACGGCCAAAGGGGGCGGTGTTGCAATCTACTGCAAAGATTGCCTGCAGAGTTCTGTTTTACTATCCAGGTCTGTTCCCAAACAATTTGAACTTCTACTTTTAAAAATCCACCTCTCTAAAAACAAGTCTCTCACCGTTGCCGCCTGCTATAGACCACCCTCTGCCCCCAGCTGTGCTCTGGACACCATATGTGAACTGATTGCCCCCCATCTATCTTCAGAGCTCGTGTTGCTAGGCGACCTAAATTGCTTAACACCCCAGCCATCCTACAATCTAAGCTTGATGCCCTCAATCTCACACAAATTATCAATGAACCTACCAGGTACCACCCCAATTCCGTAAACACGGGCACCCTCATAGATATCATCCTAACCAACTTGCCCTCCAAATACACCTCTGCTGTTTTCAACCAAGATCTCAGCAATCACTGCCTCATTGCCTGCATCCGTAATGGGTCAGCGGTCAAACGACCTCCACTCATCACTATCAAACGCTCCCTGAAACACTTCAGCGAGCAGGCCTTTCTGATCGACCTGGCCGATGTATCCTGGAAGGATATTGATCTCATCCCGTCAGTAGAGGATGCCTGGATATTTTTTTTTAAATGCCTTCCTCACCATCTTGAATAAGCATGCCCCATTCAAGAAATTTAGAACCAGGAACAGATATAGCCCTTGGTTCTCTCCTGACCTGACTGCCCTTAACCAACAGAAAAACATCCTATGGCGTTCTGCATTAGCATCGAACAGCCCCCGTGATATGCAACTTTTCAGGGAAGCTAGAAACCAATATACACAGGCAGTTAGAAAAGCCAAGGCTATCTTTTTCAAGCAGAAATTTGCTTCCTGCAACACAAATTCAAAAAAGTTCTGGGACACTGTAAAGTCCATGGAGAATAAGAACACCTCCTCCCAGCTTCCAACTGCACTGAAGATAGGAAACACTGTCACCACCGACAAATCCACTATAATTGAGAATTTCAATAAGCATTTTTCTACGGCTGGCCATGCTTTCCACCTGGCTGCCCCTACCCCGGTCAACAGCACTGCCCTCCCCTCTGCTACTCGCCCAAGCCTTCCCCATTTCTCTTTCTCCCAAATACAGTCAGCTGATGTTCTGAAAGAGCTGCAAAATCTGGACCCTTACAAATCAGCCGGGCTAGATAATCTGGACCCTTTCTTTCTAAAACTATCTGCTGAAATTGTTGCCACCCCTATTACTAGCCTTTTCAACCTCTCTTTCGTGTCGTCTGAGATTCCCAAAGATTGGAAAGCAGCTGCGGTTATCCCCCTCTTCAAAGGGGGGGACACTCTTGACCCTAACAGCTACAGACCTATATCTATCCTACCCTGCCTTTCTAAGGTCTTCGAAAGCCAAGTCAACAAACAGATTACCGACCATTTCGAATCCCACCATACCTTCTCCACTATGCAATCTGGTTTCAGAGCTGGCCATGGGTGCACCTCAGCCACGCTCAAGGTCATAAACGATATCTTAACCGTCATCGATAGGAAACAATACTGTGCAGCCGTATTCATTGACCTGGCCAAGGCTTTTGACTCTGTCAATCACCACATCCTCATCGGCAAACTCGACAGCCTTGGTTTCTCTAATGATTGCCTCGCCTGGTTCACCAACTACTTCTCTGATCGAGTTCAGTGTGTCAAATCGGAGGGTCTGTTGTCCGGGCCTCTGGCAGTCTCTATGGGGGTGCCACAGGGTTCAATTCTTGGACCGACTCTCTTCTCTGTATACATCAATGATGTCGCTCTTGCTGCTGGTGATTCTCTGATCCATCTCTACGCAGACGACACTATTCTGTATACTTCTGGCCCTTCTTTTGACACTGTGTTAACAACCCTCCAGGCGAGCTTCAATGCCATACAACTCTCCTTCCGTGGCCTCCATTTGCTCTTAAATACAAGTAAAACTAAATGCATGCTCTTCAACCGATCGCTGCCTGCACCTGCCCGCCTGTCCAACATCACTACTCTGGACGGCTCTGACTTAGAATATGTGGACAACTACAAATACCTAGGTGTCTGGTTAGACTGTAAACTCTCCTTCCAGACTCACATCAAACATCTCCAATCCAAAGTTAAATCTAGAATTGGCTTCCTATTCCGCAACAAAGCATCCTTCACTCATGCTGCCAAACATACCCTTGTAAAACTGACCATCCTACCAATCCTCGACTTCGGTGATGTCATTTACAAAATAGCCTCCAAAACCCTACTCAATAAATTGGATGCAGTCTATCACAGTGCCATCCGTTTTGTCACCAAAGCCCCATATACTACCCACCACTGCGACCTGTACACTCTCGTTGGCTGGCCCTCGCTTCATACTCGTTGTCAAACCCACTGGCTCCAGGTCATCTACAAGACCCTGCTAGGTAAAGTCCCCCCTTATCTCAGCTCGCTGGTCACCATAGCAGCACCTACCTGTAGCACGCGCTCCAGGAGGTATATCTCTCTGGTCACCCCCAAAACCAATTCTTCCTTTGGCCGCCTCTCCTTCCAGTTCTCTGCTGCCAATGACTGGAACGAACTACAAAAATCTCTGAAACTGGAAACACTTATCTCCCTCACTAGCTTTAAGCACCAGCTGTCAGAGCACCTCATAGATTACTGCACCTGTACATAGCCCATCTATAATTTAGCCCAAACAACTACCTCTTTACCTACTGTATTTATTTATTTATTTTTTTTGCTCCTTTGCACCCCATTATTTCTATCTCTACTTTTTTCTATCTCTACTATCTTTACTTTTTTTACTTTTTTTTACTTGCTGTATTGTATTTACTTCGCCACCATGGCCTTTTTATATTTTTATTTATTTATATATATATTTTGTTTGCCTTCACCTCCCTTATCTCACCTCACTTGCTCATATTGTATATAGACTTATTTTTCACTGTATTATTGACTGTATGTTTGTTTTACTCCATGTGTAACTATGTGTTGTTGTATGTGTCGAACTGCTTTGCTTTATCTTGGCCAGGTCGCAATTGTAAATGAGAACGTGTTCTCAATTTGCCTACCTGGTTAAATAAAGGTGAAATAAAATAAATAAAAATAAAAAAAGGCCTGATTGGTGGAGGCTGCAGAGATGGTTATCCTTCTGGAAGGTTTTCCCATCTCCACAGAGGAACTCTTGAGCTCTGTCACAGTGACCATCGGTTCTTGGTCACCTCCCTGACCAAGGCCCTTCTCCCTCGATTGTTCAGTTAGGCCAGGCTGCCAGCTCTAGTAAGAGTCTTTGTGGTTCCATACGTCTTCCATTTAAGACTGATGGAGGCCACTGTGTTCTTAGGGACCTTCAATGCTGCAGAAATGTTTTTTTTACCCTTCCCCAGATCTGTGCCTCGACACAATCCTGTCTCGGAGCTTTACAGACAATTCCTACGACCTCATGGCTTGGTTTTTGCTCTGACATGCACTGCCAACTGTAGGACCTTATATAGACAGTTGTGTGCCTTTCCAAATCATGTCCAATCAATTGAATTGTCATAGCAAAGGGTCTGAATTCTTATGTAAATAAGTTATAAAAAAAAAAAAAAATGCAACATTTTCTAAAAAACTGTTTTCACTTTGTCATTATAGCGTATTGTTTGTAGATTGATGTTGAAAATGTTTTATTTAATCCATGTTAGAATAAGGCTGTAACGTGACAAAATTTGGAAAAAGTAAAGGAGTCTGAATTCTTTCCGAATGCACTGTATATGTTCTGAAAATGATGTTGGAAATAGAGTTGAATTAAAATCAGATATTCCGGTGTCCACGCCAATGTCGGTATCCTAACTGTCACCCTGTTCTTACATAGTGCAATGCGTCCTCCCGAAACACAACCTAACCAAGCTGCCCTACTTCTTGACACAATGCCCACTTAACCCGGAAGCCAGCCACACCAATGTGATGGAGGAAACACCATGCACCTGGCGATCGTGTCAGCGTGCACTGCGCCGGGCCTGCCACAGGAGTTGCTAGTGGGCGATGGGACAAGGACATCCCTGCCGGCAAAACCCTCCCCTAACCCAGACGACGCTGGGCCAATTGTGCGCCACCCCATGGGTCTCCTGGCCCGGTTGTGACAGAGCCTGGACTCCAACCCAGAATCTCTAGTGGTACAGCCTTAGACCACTGCACCACTCGGGAGGACCTATAGTGCACTACTTCTGACCAGAACCCAATGGGCCCTGGTCAAAAGTAGTGCACTACATAGGGACTAGGGTGCCATTAGGAAGAAACAGTTTTGCAAGACATGTCTTTGGGGTGTTTCTATTCATTTCTATGGTAATGACAATGGGGTTGGGAGTAGGGGTTGATGGGGGTTGATGGGGGATGGGGGCGAGCACAGTAGAATCAGAAGTAGTAATATCTGTTTTTATGGGATGGAAATGCATCTCCAGGTCAGTCGCCACATCCAGGTATACAGCGGAGCGTTAAACTCAACAGGCCTTTCCGTTACCACGATTAAAACACACACACACTAAAGAAAAATGACTGTAGGTTGTAGAATTCACAACGCACACACACACACACACACACACACACACACACACACACACACACACACACACACACACACACACACACACACACACACACACACACACACACACACACACACACACACACACACACACACTAACTAACCAGGTCTGTATGGGAGCATTGAGCCAGGGCACAGAGGAAGATCACTCTTATTCTTTAATGGACCATGTAAATAATCTGGATAAGTACCGTGTTTACGGGCTAGCAATTAGCCTTGGAGCGGCTGCAAAACTTTTCCACAGCAAGGAAACGGGCAGCAGCTCATAACATGCTACGTTATAGGCTAGCTAGCGCCTCCGGATTTGGACACCGCTGCGTTCCATGTAAAACATTTCTAATTCTGCCATGGACGGTCACTGTTTGCAGTAAACATGACTTTGGTATGAAAATACTGAGGACAAATGTGTTGCTCGTGAAAATGATTTGTTTCCCAAAAATAGTATACTCCAGAAGGTTATGCTGTTTAGAGGAAGGGAGTAGTGCAGTGGTCAGAACTAGCATTACATAATGCGAGGGTATACAGTCCTTAAGTGTATAAGATCTCATTCAGATCGGGTAATGATAGCTGGCAAATATACAACGACAATAAAGCATTACAGAAATGTACTGTAGAAAGATTATGGTAAGTGCACTACTGCTTTCCTGAGACCTAGAAGTACTGTCACCCCTTAGTTTTGTAAACCAGACCATAGACAACAGCAGTGACTCCTGGAACACAGGAGTGATGGTTGCTGATTACAGGCCTCTGTGCGCCTATGTAGATATTCCATAAAGAAATAGCAATTTTCAGCAAAAATAGTCATTTACAACATTAACAATGTCTACAATGCATTTCTGATCAATTTGATGTTATTTTAATGGACAATTTTTAAAAAACTTTTCTTTCAAAATCAAGGACATTTCTAAGTGATCCCAAACTTTTGAACAGTAGTGTACATACATACATACACACAGCGGCAAGAAAAAGTATGTATGTGAACCATTTGAAAAATACCTGGATTTCTGCATCAATTAGTCATAAAATTTGATCTGAACTTCATCTAGTTCACAACAAAAGACAAACACAGTCTGCTTAAACTAATAACACACAAACAATTATACAGTTGAAGTTGGAAGTTTACATACACCTTAGCCAAATACATTTAAACTCAGTTTGAACAATTCCTGACATTTAATCTGTAGTATCCTTAAAAGCTTCTTAGAATTACGACTCATGAGACTTACGTACGGTTTAGTATTTAATGGTAACTTAGATTTACATGATCTTATGCACCTGGCTTAAACTACCTGAAGCTTTCTTAATCATAGTTATATAGGCAGACATAGGAAATAGCTACGGATAGTGGGAAGCAAACCCCCGTCTTGAGTCAATACTGCCATCTATTGGTAAACATAAATATACCAGGTTACTACATAATCCTAATAAAACATTCACTGTCATAGGTCAGTTAGGATCACAACTGTATTTAAGAATGTGAAATGTCAGAATAATAGTATAGAATGATTTATTTCAGATTTTATTTATTTCATCACATTCCCAGTGGGTCAGAAGTTTACAAACACTCAATTACTATTTGGTATCATTGCCTTTAAATGGTTTAACTTGGGTCAAATGTTCAAGTAGCCTTCCACAAGCTTCCCACAATAAGTTGACTTTGTTGTCCTTAAGCCATTTTGCCACAACTTTGGAAGTATGCTTGGGGTCATTGTCCATTTGGAAGACCCTTTTGCGACCAAGCTTTAACTTCCTGACTGATGTCTTGAGATGTTAATTCAATATATCCACATAATTTTTCTTCCACATTATGCCATCTACTTTGAAGTGCACCAGTCTCTCCTGCAGCAAAGCACCCCCACAACATGATGCTGCCACCCCCGTGTTTCACGGTTGGGATGGTGTTCTTCGGCTTGCAAGCGACCCCTTTTTCCTCCAAACATAACGATGATGATATTCTCAACATGTCCCTAATTGAGTCTGTAATACCACCATGTTTCAAGCAGACCACCATAGTCCCTGTGCCCAAGAACACAAAGGCAACCTGCCAAAATGACTACAGACCCGTAGCACTCACTCCCGTATCCATGAAATGCTTTGAAAGGCTGGTAATGGCTCTCATCAACACCGTTATCACATAAACTAGACCCACACCAATTTGCATACCACCTCAACAGATCCACATATGATGCCATCTCTATTGCTCTCCACACTGCCCATTCCTACCTGGTCAAAAGGAACACCTTTGTGAGAATGCTATTCATAGACTACAGCTCAGCGTTCAACACCATAGTGCCCTCAAAGCTCATCACTAAGCTAAGGACCCTGGGACTAAACACCTCACCCTGCAACTGGATCCTGGACTTCCTGATGGGCCGCCCCCAGGTGTTAAGGGTAGGTAGCAACACATCCGCCATGCTGATCCTCAACACAGGGGCCACTCAGGGGTCTGTGCTCAGTCCCCGCCTGTACTCCCTGTTCACTCATGACTGCACAGCCAGGCATGACTGCAACACCATCATTAAGTTTACCGATGACACAACAGTGATGATCATGATCACTGACAACGATGAGACAGCCTATAGGAAGGAGGTCAGAGACCTGGCTGTGTGGTTCAAGGACAGCGACCTCTCCCTCAACATGATCAAGACAAGAGATGATTGTGGACTCCAGGAAAAGGAGGACGGCGCACGCCTCCATTCTCATCGAGGGGGCTGTAGTGGAGCAGGTTGAGAGCTTCAAGTTCCTTGGCGTCCACATCACCAACAAACTAATATGGTCCAAGCATACCAAGACAGTTGTGAAGAGGGCACAATGAAACCATGAAAATATGGGTCCTCAGATCCTCAAAAACGTTTACAGCTGCACCATCGAGAGCATCCTGACGGGTTGCATCACTGCCTGGTATGGTAACTGCTCGGCCTCCGACCGCAAGGCACTATAGAGGGCAGTGCATACGGCCCAGTACATCACCGTTGCCAAGCTTCCTGACATCCAGGACCTCTATACCAGGCGGTGTCAGAGGAAGGCCCGAAAAATTATCAAAGACTCCAGCCATCCTAGTCATAGACTGTTCTCTCTGCTACCGCACGGCAAGCGGTACTGAGCGCCAAGTCTAGGTCCAAAAGGCTTCTTAACAGCTTCTACCCCCAAACAATAGGACTCCTGAACATCTATTCAATTGGCTACCCAGACTGTTTGCATTGCCCCCCCCCCCACCTTCTATGCTGCTGCTACTCTCTTATTATCTATGCATAGTCACTTTAATAACTCTACCTACATGTACATATTACCTCAATTACCTCGTCACCAGTGCCCCCGCACCGGTACCCCCTGTATATAGCCCCCTATTGTTTTTACTGCTGCTCTTTAATTGTTTGTTATTTTTCTCTCTTACTTTTTTAAGGTATTTTCTTACAACTGCATTGTTGGTTAAGGGCTTGTAAGTAAGCATTTCACAGTAAGGTCTACTACACCTGTTGTATTCGGCGCATGTGACAAATACAATTTGATTTACGTTAGAAGCCATTGTGACGTCCAGGCAGGATGTAACCCCTCTAACAACATCAACTCTTGTACCACATCCATTGTTAAGACATACTTATGCTCTTGTTTCCATGATATAGTCCAGAATATTATCATTAGCATCCTTATGTTTGCTTCCCCATAAACTATTATGTGCAAAGTCGCCACACCATATCGCTCTAGAGGTCAATTCTCCTGATATTTTATCAACCATTGCTACAGATAGTTGATGTCAAGGGGTTGTAAAAATTGCGTAACTTAATATTGCTACCTGCACTGTAAACTTCCTCCATCACATTCATATTCAGATGGGACAGTTATATTATGATATAGAGGACCTTCCCTTATGAACGTAGCACACCCACCACCCTGTCCAGTTGATCTATCAGAACTGATTTAACAATAACCAGGAATAATAAAATCAAGGTGTGGTCTAAACCATGTTTCTTCACATCAGGTTTGATCTCTAAATCTATTATATAATGTATTTCTTAAACTCCTGACCGTTAGCAATAAGGCTTCTGGAATTCCACGGAAGGATAACAAAAGCCATAACTCTAATTATCATCATACGAGACATTCCATCATTAGTATTATTAGGGGTCAACATATCAACACATGTCGACAGTAACATCTGTTAAATCGCTGTTGCTGCTTCCACAATGATCTTCAACTTGGCAGTTCTTCTTCCCAACAATGCAGTCAGGTTAATAACCTTCCCAATGAAGGCTAATAATTAAATTTGGCATTTGTGAGAGCAACATTTCCAACAGTAGGTCCACTTATTCCAGGAGTAAGCCTATTATCTCCATCATTCTGCCTAATAGTTCCACCAATTTGCCTTGCAGCCTCTGCATAAGAGACATTATGAATGATTTTCTATCTTTGGGCCTCTCTAGTCTCTTTCTGCACATGGAATCCACCAAATGCTGCACTGCCCCCCCCCCCCCCCTCCCACACACACACACATTTAACCTTGACATTACAACATTTAACCTTGACATTATATCCATATTCACCATAATCATTTCACTTCCCACATCTTTTCTTTCCTTTGCACAGAGCCGCTACATGTCCCATTCTTTTGCATTTAAAATACATTCATGAAGGTGGGACAAACTCTAACAATGAAAGCCAGGAAGCCCATCTGTACTTTCTTAGGTACAACCTTCTCAGACATGAATAATACTGACAGGCTTTCACTTCTCTGCCCCTCTTTCTTACTGAACAGCTTTTTGGCTTCAACCACCATGCCCCCTCTACATTTTCTTCTATATCATCTATGGACATAGTGGAACCCCAGAAATGACCCCCGTCAGCCTAGCCGAAGCACCAGGAACATGACCTGTGCTTTTCTTCCCATTGTGTAACGATTTTCCTCTTCTTCTGACGAGGAGTAAGAGATATCAGATCAATGTGCAGCGTGGTAAGTGTCCATTTTAATTTATAAAACTGAACACTAAAATATACAAAATAACAAAGTGAATAATACAAAATCGAAAATCGAAACAGTCCCGAAAGGTGAAAACACAAAATAGGAAACAACCACCCACAAAAAACAATGAAAACAGGCTACCTAAATATGGCTCCCAATCAGAGACAACGACTGACACCTGCCTCTGATTGAGAACCATACTAGGCCAAACACATAGAAATAGAACAACAGAACAAAACATAGAAAAACAACATAGAATGCCCACCCCAACTCACGCCCTGACCAAACTAAAATAAAGTCATAAAAAAGGAACTAAGGTCAGAACGTGACACATTGAGAGTTTTCATTTTCAGAATCTTCCCTTGCTGAACATGGTCAGCACAGAATACTAACAGTCTACCATTACCAATGAACCAGCTAATGTGACTTCCCCTATCTCTTTCTTAACAGCATTGGTTAATTGAATAGGGTGTAGATGAGACCCCATAAAAGCATCAAACTTTCCACTCCGACACCATTACTTTTTCACTACCTTCACCCTCTTCACGTTCTCAACACTAGAAGTGCCACTGCCACTGCACTGTGCAAAGTTGTCAAAGGGTGGCTACTTTGAAGAATCTCAAATGCAAAATATATTTTGATTTGTTTAACACTGTTTTGGTTACTACATGATTCCATGTGTGTTATTTCATAGTTTTGATGTCTTCAATATTATTCTACAATGTAGAAAATAGTAAAAATAAAGAAAAATCCTGGAATGAGTAGGTGTCCAAACTTTTGACTGGTACTGTATTTGTTGTCTTACGGAGGAAGGTGTTACAGGCTTTGGATTTTCCATTTGTGCTTTGACTTCAGCACGTAGGGCGCACCAATTGGTGCCACCTCGTTAGTCAGTATGTGTTACACCTGTGCTGGTTCCATCTCGTTAGTAGAAAGATGTTACACCTGTGCTGGCCCATGTGCTATTTAAGAGTTACAGTTGTCATTCTATAGATGTGGAGGGTTAACACCTTTAGTTGTTGTGACATAGGTTGAGGTCTAGACAGACAATCCTTTATATGATTTCCGTAATTTCATTTTGCTCTATATTTTTGGTTTGCTTCCTGTCTTTAAGTTTGGTGCAGGTTTTTCTTTTGCCTCTTCTTGGGCAAATTTAGTAGGCTCTCATGGTGGTTGCCTAGGTTCCAGTTGTTGCTGGTCAACTTGTAATGGACACCCCTAAGAACTCCTAAATCCCCACCTGCTTTGATTGTTGGTCAGTGACTCTTTGTTAGCTCCCCCTTCTGTTTGAGCAACATTTCTGGTTTTCTTGCTGGGGAATGTAACAGTATCAAGGGACATAACTTGTGCCAGGGAAACACTCCACACATCATTACACCACCACCACCAGCCTGTACCATTGACAACAGGCAGGACGGAGCCTGACTCGGCCATCAGCATGACACATCAGGAACCAGGATTCGTCGGACCAGACTATATTTTTCCTTACCTCAAAGAATATTATTATTTGTATTTGTATTTTAAAACATACAATCTAACTGCAGTGAAGCTGCTCAACATTTTACATTACATTGAGTTATCTAACAGACACTTACATCCAGAGCAACCCACAGGAGCAACCAGGGTCAAGTGCCCGATAACCCAGCCAATGTGCATGGATGTGTCTCTGTGTAACATGAAGTTAGTGTAGCCTTAATATTCAGAATGATAATTGTAACCCATGAGCTCCGAGGGTTGCTAGGCATTTGTTTTTACCCTATCCCAACCTTTACCCTTACCTAAACCACTTGGAATTAATGTTTGAACTTATATTTTGATTTCACTTTTGCGCAATTACTGACAGCTAAGATACAGAAAAATGTGATGTAATTAAAACAGCAACACACATCGGAATTAAAAATGCAAGCCATATTGTAATTCTGTTGCTGCAGTTACGATATTGAGTTGTGATTACTTGGTATCATGGCAAAAGTTAAGAGGTGAGACAATTGTGACTTACAACCTGGATTCTGTCTTATGTAGCAACATTTGAATTTCTGTTTTTTAAAACTGGATAAAAGTAGAGACCCCGAGCTACAAAATGGTATATCATACTCTGCATTTGAGGAAACAATGGGAAAGTAATTCTGCTTTGAAAGTTGATCAGCTTGTCAACTCACTTTTGAGAAATCGTCTTTCAATGTATTTGTACTACTATTGGAGAGCCCTTCTTTGTCTACACCCATTCAGCATTGTTCACACCCACTTAAGCCTTAGCCCCACCCATCTCTTTAAGGGTTGATCCGTGCGTTCTGTACTAACTTGCCAGCTACTTCCAGACATCTGAGAGAGAACATCTTACTGAACATTACTCGCCCTAGCAGAGCTGGTTAGGCGGTTACAGTATGTTATCCAGAGCATTGGTGACTGCAACTGTGCTGTCAGATTGTCCATTCGTAAATTCAGAACGGTTCGCGTTCAGAGCTCTGGCCAATAAGTAGGGTTGTTCTGAAAGCTCTGACCTCACAACGACAGTCAAGCACCCAAGCTAACTGGCTAACATTGGCTAGGTACTTTCAGACACATAATGAGAGAACACCCCACTCTGACCATTATACTCCCAATAGCAGAGCTGGTTAGGCAGTTGTCCTGTTATCCAGAGTACTGGTGACTGTAATACTGCTGCTGGCAACAATTGAATTACGCTTTGTTGCTGACGTTTACTGACACCAGACATATTCAATGGGTGTTGAGCGTCCAAAATGTAATCAGTTATTCTGCGCTCTTGCACACTAAGACGCGACTGGCTTTTGTTAAGAAATGTAGCTAGATAGCTAGCTAGGTAAACAATGAATCCCAACGCATGACGTAACGTTAGTTAGTGAGCCAGCCAGCTAACATTAGCTAGCTAACAGTACACTAACTTGAAATGAAAATACATTGTCAAAATTAGAGTGGAGTCTTTTATTAAGACATGTAGCAAGTTAGCTAGCTAAACAATGGACCATAATCACAACTCATGTCATTGCTACTCTGCATGAATCTGCAGGTAGCTAACCAACCAGGTTCTATGGCCATAACTAGTCAAGCAAATGTGTCTGAGATACGAAGAATAAGATCATACACAACGTTAGCTAGCAACACAGTCGGCTAACGTTAGCTAGCTAACAGTACACTTGAAATGAAACCACTTTCTGTCAAAATTAGAAATGTGTCATATCGTAAAATGTAGCTAGCCAGACTATCTTACCAGTGTACATTATGGTTGGACGTGTCTCCTATCTGATGCCATGCATGGTTGCCCTTAGTTTGATGATGTAATCCAGACTGGTGTTTTTCTCCATCTCCTTAGCTATCAAACTCGAATTCCACAAATTTAAAAACTCGGTCCTCCAGAAAGTGGAGAGCATACACATAACGTTAGCTAGCGAGCCAGCCAGCTAACGTTAGCTAGCTAACAGTACACTTTAACTTGACATTATGTTTATGCAGTTTTACTACAAGATACATAAAAAAATGCATTTGACACGATTACCTAGACATACTGACCAGCTATATGGCAGACCAATCCAAACTCATGTCTCGGCATGTCCAGCCCACTCATTATCTCAGCCAATCATGGCTAGCGGTAAGGTTGCTCATTTTTTCTGTGGCTAAAACAACTAGGCTCGTAATTTAACAATTGTATTCGTATTTACAGATGGCATGCAATTTTGATATTAAGTCACATGATAGTTCACATGTTCGATAAGGCATTTCTGCCCCCAAAAAACGCATTTTGATTAAAACATTTTCTTTGCGTTCAAACAGCTCTCCTGTGAAGTCGTGACTTGCGAGATACGCCTAGTTTCCTGAATTGGGTCGCAATTTTTGATCGCTATGCACGTGAGAAACTACAGTGCATGAAGCAGAGATCGAACACTCCATTCTTGAACGCTACTCCTCCAAGATAAAACCATAAAATACTGTAAGACCGTGATCTTAACCCCTCTGAACACCTTCTAAGATGGTCATAATTCAATTGTATTATGTGTCATTATGTGTCATCAGCAGGAGACATCAGAAAACAGAACAGGATTAGAGAGGGGGAACTGTGTTTACCGTAACACCCTGGGAACGTTGCCCTGGACTAACTAGCATTCATCTTGGTCTGTGTCCCAAATGGCACCTTGTTCCTTATAGTCCACTACTTTCTTTAATCAGAACTCTATGAGCCTGGTCAAAAGTAGTGCACCACTTAGAGAATAGGGTGTCATTTGGGGTGCACGCTTGGCTTCTCACTAGACCAGCTGATGCAGTGCTTTCTGCAAGATTTATATTATGATCTATATTATGATTATGATCTTAAGCTGCGTTCATAAACATAGCTCCCACATGTTTTTATTTTACCCCTTCCCTCCCCCTCTTTGTTTTCCTCTTTGTTTTCTCTCTCCCTCCGTCTTTGGACTTTTCCTCCCCGCCTCGCCATTTCACTCTCTTTTTGCCTCGTCTCTGTTGATGTCTCCCTACTCTGTATATCATTTACATTTAAGTCATTTAGCAGACGCTCTTATCCAGAGCGACTTACAAATTGGTGCATTCACCTAATGACATCCAGTGGAACAGCCACTTTACAATAGTGCATCTAGATCTTTTAAGGGGAGGGGGGGGGGGCAGAAGGATTGCTTTATCCTATCCTAGGTATTCCTTGAAGAGGTGGGGTTTCAGGTGTCTCCGGAAGGTGGTGATTGACTCCGCTGTCCTGGCGTCGTGAGGGAGTTTGTTCCACCATTGGGGTGCCAGAGCAGTGAACAGTTTTGACTGGGCTGAGCGGGAACTGTACTTCCTCAGTGGTAGGGAGGCGAGCAGGCCAGAGGTGGATGAACGCAGTGCCCTTGTTTGGGTGTAGGGCCTGATCAGAGCCTGAAGGTACTGAGGTGCCGTTCCCCTCACAGCTCCGTAGGCAAGCACCATGGTCTTGTAGCGGATGCGAGCTTCAACTGGAAGCCAGTGGAGAGAGCGGAGGAGCGGGGTGACGTGAGAGAACTTGGGAAGGTTGAACACCAGACGGGCTGCGGCGTTCTGGATGAGTTGTAGGGGTTTAATGGCACAGGCAGGGAGCCCAGCCAACAGCGAGTTGCAGTAATCCAGACGGGAGATGACAAGTGCCTGGATTAGGACCTGCGCCGCTTCCTGTGTGAGGCAGGGTCGTACTCTGCGGATGTTGTAGAGCATGAACCTACAGGAACGGGCCACCGCCTTGATGTTAGTGGAGAACGACAGGGTGTTGTCCAGGATCACGCCAAGGTTCTTAGCGCTCTGGGAGGAGGACACAATGGAGTTGTCAACCGTGATGGCGAGATCATGGAACGGACAGTCCTTCCCCGGGAGGAAGAGCAGCTCCGTCTTGCCGAGGTTCAGCTTGAGGTGGTGATCCGTCATCCACACTGATATGTCTGCCAGACATGCAGAGATGCGGTTCACCACCTGGTCATCAGAAGGGGGAAAGGAGAAGATTAATTGTGTGTCGTCTGCATAGCAATGATAGGAGAGACCATGTGAGGTTATGACAGAGCCAAGTGACTTGGTGTATAGCGAGAATAGGAGAGGGCCTAGAACAGAGCCCTGGGGGACACCAGTGGTGAGAGCGCGTGGTGAGGAGACAGATTCTCGCCACGCCACCTGGTAGGAGCGACCTGTCAGGTAGGACGCAATCCAAGCGTGGGCCGCGCCGGAGATGCCCAACTCGGAGAGGGTGGAGAGGAGGATCTGATGGTTCACAGTATCGAAGGCAGCCGATAGGTCTAGAAGGATGAGAGCAGAGGAGAGAGAGTTAGCTTCAGCAGTGCGGAGCGCCTCCGTGATACAGAGAAGAGCAGTCTCAGTTGAGTGACTAGTCTTGAAACCTGACTGATTTGGATCAAGAAGGTCATTCTGAGAGAGATAGCAGGAGAGCTGGCCAAGGACGGCACGTTCAAGAGTTTTGGAGAGAAAAGAAAGAAGGGATACTGGTCTGTAGTTGTTGACATCGGAGGGATCGAGTGTAGGTTTTTTCAGAAGGGGTGCAACTCTCGCTCTCTTGAAGACGGAAGGGACGTAGCCAGCGGTCAAGGATGAGTTGATGAGCGAGGTGAGGTAAGGTAGAAGGTCTCCGGAAATGGTCTGGAGAAGAGAGGAGGGGATAGGGTCAAGCGGGCAGGTTGTTGGGCGGCCGGCCATCACAAGACGCGAGATTTCATCTGGAGAGAGAGGGGAGAAAGAGGTCAAAGCACAGGGTTGGGCAGTGTGAGCAGAACCAGCGGTGTCGTTTGACTTAGCAAACGAGGATCGGATGTCGTCGACCTTCTTTTCAAAATGGTTGACGAAGTCGTCTGCAGAGAGGGAGGAGGGGGGGGGAGGGGGAGGAGGATTCAGGAGGGAGGAGAAGGTGGCAAAGAGCTTCCTAGGGTTAGAGGCAGATGCTTGGAATTTAGAGTGGTAGAAAGTGGCTTTAGCAGCAGAGACAGAAGAGGAAAATGTAGAGAGGAGGGAGTGAAAGGATGCCAGGTCCGCAGGGAGGCGAGTTTTCCTCCATTTCCGCTCGGCTGCCCGGAGCCCTGTTCTGTGAGCTCGCAATGAGTCGTCGAGCCACGGAGCGGGAGGGGAGGACCGAGCCGGCCTGGAGGATAGGGGACATAGAGAGTCAAAGGATGCAGAAAGGGAGGAGAGGAGGGTTGAGGAGGCAGAATCAGGAGATAGGTTGGAGAAGGTTTGGGCAGAGGGAAGAGATGATAGGATGGAAGAGGAGAGAGTAGCGGGGGAGAGAGAGCGGAGGTTGGGACGGCGCGATACCATCCGAGTAGGGGCAGTGTGGGAAGTGTTGGATGAGAGCGAGAGGGAAAAGGATACAAGGTAGTGGTCGGAGACTTGGAGGGGAGTTGCAATGAGGTTAGTGGAAGAACAGCATCTAGTAAAGATGAGGTCAAGCGTATTGCCTGCCTTGTGAGTAGGGGGGGAAGGTGAGAGGGTGAGGTCAAAAGAGGAGAGGAGTGGAAAGAAGGAGGCAGAGAGGAATGAGTCAAAGGTAGACATGGGGAGGTTAAAGTCACCCAGAACTGTGAGAGGTGAGCCGTCCTCAGGAAAGGAGCTTATCAAGGCATCAAGCTCATTGATGAACTCTCCAAGGGAACCTGGAGGGCGATAAATGATAAGGATGTTAAGCTTGAAAGGGCTTCCCTCACTATCCCTCACTCCTCTTGCCTTTGCTCTTGCTCACTTTTCTACCCTCACCCCTTCTCTCTCTCTCCCAGGAGGGATGTGTGTACGTGAGTGTGTGCGTATGTACAGATCAAGACATCCAGAATCCCTGAGACTACCAGTGGCTGACCCATCGATCCCCACCCTCCTTTCTGCCCTTCCCTATCCCCAGCTGGCCTCCCTGCTCTGGGAATGGGTGGGTTTTTGGACGTGACCAAGGTGGAGGCTGGTCCTCCTGGGTGGTATTCTGGTGAAATCATAAGGAGGGTGAGAAAAGCAGAAAGCAATGGAGGATCACTTAATTTAGCCACCAGGCCCAGCACACATCTCAGATTCACTCTACAGGTTAATGTGCCTGGCTATTTTTATCCTATTGACTCCCATTATGTCTATTCCACCCCAAAACTCTTTTGGTATTTGTTTCATTAGTCTCATTGTTATAGTCCCAAAATGTTTGACATGCAAGTTTTCAAGATACTGTACGTAACTTTCAAAATGCAAAACGTTTTGGGACTATATCAATAATGGACTAATGAAATAGACACTAAAAGATAGTTTTTGGGTGAAGATTGCCTTTAAGTCCAGTCTGCTGCTTCAATACATGACTCTTGGTTAGGGATGCAAAATTATGATAATTTTCCCAAAATTCTCAGGTTTCCAGAAATGTCCTGCTTATTCCTTTCTGGGAATCCCTGGGAATTTTGGGTAAGTTACCATCATTTTGCAATCCTTCTTCTTCTTGTTTTTTCTCATTCTCGTTCCTAACTACTGAATTTCAACAAAATGTATATTTCAAAAAATTGCACCTTATTGTCCCTAATAGACAACTATGCAACTTGTACATCACAATAAATGACAAAGAAATCCTTGATCCTTCTATGTTCATAGTTTGTTTGTGCGACTCTTCCAATAAAGGCCTAAGAGAATACTAGGAATATCCTACCTCTGCTAACAGCATAGCGATTCAGGAGGAACAGCCAGACCAGGCAGGAACCAGTAACCTGTGAAAACGGAGAAAGAGTGCTACCACCTGTGCAGTAATAGCCCAGGCTTTATGGAACAGGTCGAACAGAGTGGCTATGGAGATAGATTGGGGGTAAGGCCCTGCGACAGACTAGTTTCCTGTACATGGGGTATACTTGTACATCAAGGCTGCAGAAAAACTACAGAAAAAGGAGATAGGCTCTTACCTTATGGGTGATTCTGGCTCTGACAAGTTTAACTTACATACAGGTTGGCTGCAGTATGTTTGTACTCTGAGTTATTCCAAGTTGATATGAATGAGCATGGCAGTAGAAACACAGACACAAACTGCAGAGCAGAGAGCTCTTATGGTGCTCCACTGGTGTCCCTGGGAATGAGAGAAACCACAGTAACTGCTGGTGGGGGCCAAGGCCAACCAGCCAGCCAGCTGTGGGAGGCGTTTTACTGTGTCTCCCTGGCTCACCATGCATGTGGCTTCCTGCTCTAGGTGACCTGGATGTGTGAATGTAACCTACACTATATGCTGTGAGTGGGTTGTCAGTTATGATGCGTGTGGATGAGTGTACGTCTACATAGGAGAGTGCATGGTTATACATGTGAGAGTTTTGTGTTGGTAATATGTGGTTGTATACATATGAATGCATGGTTTGTGGTTTGAGTGTATGCATATTACCATATGTGTGTCTGAGTTTATTAGTGTACGGTATATGAGTATTCATGTGTGTGAGCGCTGGTAAGTCTACAGAGAGTAGGCAAGACAAACTCATCTGCAAGATTTCACTAATATCATCTAAATCAATCAATCATAGCCCGTTTTTGTGCTCAGTATGATTAAGTAGAATCCTGTTGAAAAATTATGTTAAAAAATATATATATATATTATAAAACATAAATTGAAAATTATACTGTTGCTGCTTCCTGTTGTCATGTATTTTTTTTTTATATAGCCGATTTGTCAAAACCCCAGTTTTCAAAGGTCCAAATACATAATCAATATGCTGAAATAAGTTGTAATATGTTGAAGACCAAGACATACAAATTACTCCCTACACACACGTGTCACACTTGTGTTCAGTTAGTACCTTAATTGCTCATGCAACAATATTTACCAAGCTGTGACTCCAGACTGAAAGTAATTAGCTTGTTCTACTGTAATCAAAAGTGTGCACAAATGAATCACTCACATCGATATTGTATTGAATTCAAAGGAACTGGGACAATCACTATGGCGACATGTACCGTTTGCGCTCTTCTAAAAGACATACCACAACGAACTACGCTGAGTGTAAACTACATTAACAACACCTTCCTAATATTCAGTTGCACCTTCTTTAACCTCTCTACTCCCCTTCATCTACACTGAATGAATTGGGTTTAACAGGTGACATCAATAAGGGATCATAGCTTTCACCTAGAGTCATCTGGACAGTCTGTCATGGAAAGATGTGTTGTACACTCAGTGTATTTCTTCCTACTTTAACCATGGACAGAGTTAAAAAAAAAAAAAGTTTAACCAGGCGCTCTAGACTAGAGCGTCCATAGATTCTGTGCAGCAGGCTGAACGTTTCACGTCCCTAACAAGAGTACTGTATTTGTGAATGAGCGTGTTTATGTGGATTTACTGTATGTGTGACAGCGAGTTGGTAAATGTATGAATGTAGAATATTAGTGAGCGTATGCTGGTATATGTGTCATGGTGAGATGGTAAATATACACTCAGTGGCCAGTTTATTAGGTACACCACCGTGTTCACAAAAATGGTTCACTCCTACAGACAGTGAGTCACCTGGCCGTGGCTTGCTATATGAATCAGGCAGACAGGCATCGAGGTATTCAGTTACTTTTCATTTGAATGTTAGAATGGGCAAAACGAGTGACCCAAGAGACTTTGAGTGTAGTATGAACATCGGTGCCAGGTGCACCGGATCTAGTATCGCAGAAACGGACGCTGTACTGTGCTTTTCACACACGACAGTGTCTAGGGCTTACCGAGAATGGTGCGACAAACAAGAAACATCCAGTCAGAGGCAGTCCTGAGGACGAAAACAGCTCATTGATGAGAGGTCAAAGGAGAATGGCAAAAAATCATTAAAAATCTAACAGGTGGGCCACAAACAGGCAAATAGTGGCGCAGTACAACAGTGGTGTGCAGAACGGCATCTTGGAACACACAACTCGTTGGTCCTTGTCACAGATGGGAATTGAGGAGTGGAAAAACATTTCCTGGTCCGGCAAATCCCGGTAACTGTTGCGTCATGCTGATGGCAGAGTCAGGATTTGGAGTGAACAGCGGAGTCCATGGCCGCATCCTGCCTGGTGGTGGTGGTGTAATGGTGTGAGGAATGTTTTCCTGGCACACATTAGGTCCCTTGATACCATGCGCCAATGAATTCAGGCTGTTCTGGAGGCAAAGGGTGTCCAACCTGGTACTAGATGTGTGTACTTAATAAATTGGCCGCTGAGAAAAGTTGTACTATATGAAGAGTTTAATTCCTAAACACTTCATATCCATTTTCAGAAATGTTGGTAAATTTTCTTTAATTGTTTAAAGAAATTCTGAACAAGATTGGTGTGTTTTTCCCCCACTATTTAATCATGCCATGGGGTTGTACAATGACAGATGTATTTGTTTAAAATCACTTGATGGTTTAATTTCAGAGAGACAAATTATGTTTTTTGCTAAATGCTATATATCCGCCTCACTCTGAGAAATGAGTAGTACTGCACAAATTATATATTTGTGACATCAATATTTAAAAAATAAAAATTCAATAAAGTAACGTGAGATCTGTATGTAAAACATTTACATTTGACATTATAGTAATTTAGCAGATGCACTTAACCAGAGCGACGTACAGTAAGTGCATTCATCGTAAGATAGTGTAACGATCCTCTTCCTGTGAATAACTGGACCAAAGCGCAGCGTGAGACGTGTTCATGATATTTTATTAAAACTTCTACTTGGTACTCATCCCGGATCCGGGGCACCCTCATCAGTAAAAAAGCTGACTAGCATAGCCTAGCATAGCGCCACAAGTAAATACTAGCATCTAATATCATGAAATCACAAGTCCAAGACACCAGATGAAAGATACACATCTTGTGAATCCAGCCATCATTTCTGATTTTTAAAATGTTTTACAGGGAAGACACAATATGTATTTCTATTAGCTAACCACGATAGCAAAAGACTCAACTTTTTTTTCCCACCATTTTTTTAATGGGTTTAACAGCTATCACAAATTCGACCAAATAAAGATATAAATAGTCACTAACCAAGAAACAACTTCATCAGATGACAGTCTGATAACATATTTATTGTATAGCATATGTTTTGTTCAAAAAATGTGCATATTTCAGGTATAAATCATAGTTTTACATTGCAGCCACCATCACAAAATCTCACCAAAGCAGCTAGAATAACTACAGAGACCAACGTGAATTACCTAAATACTCATCATAAAACATTTATGAAAAATACACAGTGTACAGCAAATGAAAGACAAACATCTTGTGAATCCAGACAATATTTCAGATTTTTTAAGTATTTTACAGCGAAAACACAATATAGCATTATATTATCTTACTACAATAGCCAACCACACAGCAGCATTGATTCATGCACGTTAGCGATAGTGAATAAACCAGCAAAAGATATAAATTTTTTCACTAACCTTCTCAAAACTTCATCAGACGACAGTCCTATAACATCATATTACACAATACATATATGGTTTGTTCGAAAATTTGCATATTTAGCGGCACAAATCGTGGTTATACAATGAGAATAGTAGCCAAACTGCAAACAAAATGTCGGGAGAAATCTTGGGAGAGGCACCTAATCTAATCAATAACTAATCATAAACTTGACTAAAAATACAGGTTGGACAGCAAATGAATATACATTAGTTCTTAATGCAACCGCTGTGTTAGATTTTTTAAATTAACGTTACTACGACATACAGCGTGCGTTAAAGCCAGACCGCACCGAAATTAATGGCGGAATAATAGTTTAACATTTTTCAACAGAAATACGAATTAACATCATAAATAGTTCTTACTATTTGATGAGCTTCCATCAGAATCTTGTACAAGTTGTTATTTGTCCAGAATAATAGTTGCTCGGTTGTAGAAGGTCGTCTTCAACTGTGGAATTAGCATCAAACGTTAGCCATGTGGTGCAGACGTGTCCAACTCAGCATAACGCAGAACAAAGAAAATCCCGAAAATCGCAATATACTGATATAAACTGATATAACTCGGTTTAAAAATAACTACATTATGATGTTTTTAACACGTATATATCGAATAAAATCAGAGCCGGATATATCTAGCGCCTATAACAACAGGTTTTCAGGACGCAATCCTGAGGTCTGTCTCGCGTCATGACGAACGTAGGAAAGACTGCACCCCCGGTTCCAAGAGCTCTTATACGGCCTCAGATCTACCTAGACACCCCATTCCAATTCTCACTGCTTACTGACATCTAGGGGAAGGCGTATGCAGTGCATGTAGACCCATAGATTACATGCAAATTAATAAACTGACCCTGGAACAGAGCCCCCGATTTCAGATTTCTCACTTCCTTACAGGAAGTTTGCTGCAAAATGAGTTCTGTTTTACTCACAGATATAATTCAAACGGTTTTAGAAACTAGAGAGTGTTTTCTATCCAATAGTAATAATAATATGCATATTGTACGAGCAAGAATTGAGTACGAGACAGTTTAATTTGGGAATGAATTTTTACAAAGTCGAAATGGCGCCCCCCTATTGAGAAAAGGTTATTAAAACCAGAACACTAGAACAAAAATAACAAAGAGGAAAACGAACAGTTCTGTAAGGAAACTAACAATACAGAAAACAACGACCCACAAAACACATGGGGGGAAAAGGTTACCTAAGTATGGTTCTCAATCAGAGACAACGATAGACAGCTGCCTCTGATTGAGAACCACACCCGGCCAAACACACAGAAATAGAAAACATAGAACACAAAACATAGAATGCCCACCCCAACTCACGCCCTGACCAAACCAAAATAGAGACATAAAAAGGATCTCTAAGGTCAGGGCGTGACAGATAGCACCACATACCACAGTCAAATATACAGTATACGAACATTCCATTCCAGCTAAACAATGGATACATAGCATTTTTCAAAACAAATATTTGTTCATACACATCTCAAATCTATTTATAAAAAAATCTGAGAACGGTAATATTTTACACAAACATGAAGGTACCCATAAGCCATTATTTCTGATGAAAAAACACAAATGTGAAAAATTGGTTGATACAGCGTTTTGGAAATAAACTCTTCATATTTCCCGCTATATGTGAGATTGAGCCATTGGACGTACGGCTGACTGTATACAGTGGGGCAAAAAAGTATTTAGTCAGCCACCAATTGTGCAAGTTCTCCCACTTAAAAAGATGAGAGAGGCCTGTAATTTACATCATAGGTACACTTCAACTATGACAGACAAAATGAGAAAAAAAATCCAGAAAATCACATTGTAGGATTTTAATGAATTTATTTTCAAATTATGGTGGAAAATAAGTATTTGGTCAATAACTGTGTCTGTGTGTACACAGTGCTGTAACTCTAACACCACCTCTGTTTCTACCCATCTGTGTTATTACAGCTGCAGTTCTCCTCCCCTCCTCCCCTGACTCAGCCCTCATGCACAGTACTTTCCACCTTCCCTTCTCCCCCCCCCCCAATATTTTTTGTTCTCTAGCATAACCCCCCCCCCCCCCCCCCCCCAGTTCCTCTCCCAATCTAAGCCCTTTGGCCAACCTGTCTCTTTGCTCCGCCCATGCATTCTCTGAATATGTACCAGCCATACTCTGATTGGCAGCTCAACGTGGCTGGACTGATGTGGTGTGTTTTTTTTCATATTTTTGGGAAATCTTAACAGCATTCTAAAAGCTCAGTGTCTAGAGTCGTGTTCACGTGCTAGTCCGGAACTCGGAAACTCAGACATTTTCATCTTGTTAACCTAGGCAGAAGAGTTGGACCCCGAGGTTCCCACATGGGAGGTACCAGAATCAACCGATAGGAAGCTCTATGCAAATAACTTAATACATTTTAACTCGGAGGTTCCTATTTCTGACAAGGACATGAATACATCATGTATCTTTTATTAATCTGTCACGTTCCTGACCTTATTTGCCTTTGTTCTACTTTGTTTAGTTGGTCAGGACGTGAGCTGGGTGGGTAGTCTATGTTATGTGTTTCTATGTTGGGTTGAATGTGTTGCCTGATATGGTTCTCAATTAGAGGCAGGTGTTTGACGTTTCCTCTGATTGAGAACCATATTAAGGTAGGCTGTTCTCACTGTTTGTTTGTGGGTGATTGTTCCTGTGTCTGTGTCTGTTGCACCACACGGGACTGTTTCGTTTGTTTTGTTCGTTTGGCTAGTCTTTCCTGTTTGTGCGTTCTTCGTGTCTATATGTAAGTTCTCAAGTTCAGGTCTGTCTACGTCGTTGGTTTGTTATTTTGTTAATTATCAAGTGTAGTTCGTGTCAGTGTTCGTCTTGTCAAATAAATTCATTATGTCTACATTCAACGCTGCGTTTTGGTCCGACCCTTACTCCTCCTCCTCATCCGAGGGGACGGCATTAGACAGCCGTTACAGAATCACCCACCAACCAAGGACCAAGCGGCGTGGGAGAAAGCAACAGCAATTGCAGGATTCATGGACATGGGAGGTAATATTGGACGGAAACGGTCCATGGGCACAGCCAGGAGAATATCGCCGCCCTCGTGAAGAGCTGGAGGCAGCTAAAGCCGAGAGGCGGTGGTATGAGGAGGGAGCACGGAAGCGAGGCTGGAAACCTGTGAGTCAAGCCCAAAAATTTATTGGGAGGGGGCTACAAGGGAGTGTGGCGAAGTCAAGGAAGGAGACCTGCGCCAACTCCACGAGCTTACCGTGGAGAGCGAGAGTACGGGCAGACACCGTGTTATGCCATAGAGCACACGGTGTCTCCTGTACGTGTGCATAGCCCACCTCCCCGCACTGGCAGGGCTAGATTGAGTATTGAGCCGGATGTCATGAAGCCGGCCCAACGCATCTGGCCACCAGTGCGTCTCCTCGGGCCGGCATACATGGCACCAGCCTTACGCATGGTGTCCCCGGTTCGCATACACAGCCCAGTGCGGGTTATTCCACCTCCCCGCACTGGTCGGGCGACGGGGAGCATACAACCAGGTAAGGTTGGGCAGGCTCAGTGCTCAAGGGAGCCAGTACGCCTGCATGGTCCGCTATATCCGGCGCCACGTCCCCGCCCCAGCCCTGTACCACCAGTGCCGGCACCACGCACCAAGCCTCCTGTGCGTCTCCAGAGCCCTGTTCCTCCTCCACGCACTAGCCCTGTGGTGCGTGTCTCCAGCCCATTACCACCAGTGCCTACACCACGCACCAAGCCTCCTGTGCGTCTCCAGAGTCCTGTGCGTCCTGTTGCTGCTCCCCGCACTAACCCTGAGATGCGTGTCCTCAGTCCGGTACCACCAGTTCCGGCACCACGCACCAGGCCTATAGTGCGCTTTGAGAAACCAGTGTGCCCTGTTCCTGCTCCCCGCACTAGCCTTGAGGTGCGTGTCTCCAGTCCGGTACCACCAGTTCTGGCACCACGCACCAGGCCTACTGTGTGCCTCAGCAGGTCAGAGTCGTCCGTCTGCCCAGCGCCATCTGAGCCATCCGTCTGCCCAGCGCCATCTGAGCCATCCGTCTGCCCAGCGCCATCTGAGCCATCCGTCTGCCCAGCACCATCTGAGCCATCCGTCTGAGGCATTAGACAGCCGTTACATAATCCGGACCCCTTTTCCCATGGGCCTTGCCATGGCAATGGTGTAGATTGGAGTGGGCCTACCATTCTCCTTCCAAGACAATGTACATTTATAGTGTGTGTTGTGGCGTGTTATCCTGTAGGCTAAGTCCGTTGAAGACATTAGTCATCTTTAAACTATTGCACAATCCTGGTAAACAATATTTTTTCACCACCACAATGTTTAATCTGACCAATGGTTTGGAAAAGGTTTCCTCACTTAACCAAAACAGGACATTCCAGACTCCAATGATGAAGATATCCATGTTTCTTTCTGGGATATACATACTGTATATATATATATGAGAGAGAGAGAGAGAGACACTCACTCACTGTACTCTCATTAAATTCCCTACTCTTCCTGCCAAGGGGAGATCTCGGCAACCCACCCTGATAAGGCACGTTCACGCATGGAGAAGCACGAGGAAGGAGGGAAAGGAATGTAAAATCAAGATGTAAAAAATTTGGGGAAGAATTGCAGTGCGGATGAAGTGGAAACAGCTTTTTGGGGGAGGGTGGGCAGGTGATAAGGCCCTTTGTATCGGATCTCTCCGCTCTCTCCGCTTCCTGAGAGCCTCAATGCAGCCTCCCAAGACAAATGGGTTGCATGCACTCCCAGGGCACTGGGTCATGGCACAATCCCCTCTCAAGCCCACCCAGCCCTGCCTGCCTTCCCTGTGAACAGGCTCTTTTTTGAGGCTTGGATGGAGCCCATGACCTGGTTTCAGTGGTGGTGCTGATCTGGTCTAACCAGCTCCAGCCGTACTCCAGCTCCAAGGAGCTCCAAGGTGGCCAGGTCCGTGTCTACCAAGCCTGGGAGGGGCTGAGTTGGGGCTCACTGGGTTTTCCGGTACCTGCTGCTACTGGGGTAGGGGGGATGGTGTGTTTGTGTGTGTGTGTGTGTGTGTGTGTGTGCATGTGTGTGCGCTCTCGAGTGTGTGTGTGTGTGTTTGTCCACAGAGTAGTATCCAAACTCACTGAAAAATACACAAACATTGAGACACTTTGACATACTCAAAACTGTATTCGCTGATAAGTACTGTAGATAGTTGAGTTTGTCAGATATCTGGCCCTTTTGAATATGAGCTAAGAAAGAGAGGGAAGGAGAAGATAATGTGAATAGAGTGGCAGGTAGCCTAGCAGTTAAGCACGTTAGAGCAGTAACTGAAAGGTCGCTGGTTCTAATCCTCTAGCCGACCTAGGTGAAAAATCTGCCGTTGTGCTCATGAGTACGGCACTTACCCCTAATTACTCCTGTAAGTTGCTCTGGATAAGAGTGTCTACTAAAATGTAAATGTATTGTGACCTGTCAGCCATTGCAAAGAAGGAGGGAGAGAGTGTGACCTGTCAGTCACAAAAAACACACTTGTGGGTCCAGCTGTGGACGGCATGTGTTGGGAGAAGAATTCACTCCAACACATCTGGAATGATGGTACAGTGCCACACACAAACACCAGCCTCCAATCAGCTGATTCAGAGTAAGAAAAACACCAGACTGACATGTAAAGACAGAGATGTGTTTTAATCACGTCCAAGGATCACTCAATCACGGGTGTAAAACTGTCACCCAGGCACATGTTTTGTGTCTCCATCTACTGAATATGTTTTTGGGGACTTAGTGTGCGTCCCAAATGCCACCCTATAGGGCTTTGATCAAAAGTAGTGCACTATATAAGGAATATGATGACATTTGGGACCCAGCCTTGGTGTGATTTAGTGCCTCACTATCAGTCACACGATAACAAATAAATCCAGAGAATATGAATTACATCTCCAGTCATAACATGTCATAACTTCTTCATGATCTTGTGCATGTCCTGAATCTTTAGTGTTCAGAATGTACTTTAGTGTGTGTGTGTCTGTGTGTTCATAATGTACTGTGCAGCTGGCATAACGAAAGGTATTTAAATGAAAATAGACTATAAATCATTGTGTCGTAACAGCAACTAACCCTCAACGTTTGGCAAGACATTATCATACTGCTTGATGTGTTGTAACAGGCTCGTGCCATCTGTCATTAATTCACTTTCTCCAGCTTGTCTTTGGCATTAGCTAAAGTGGACACTATTTTGAGAGAGAGAGAGCAAGAGGAAGAGGGCATTGATAGGGATTAGCCAGTTAGTGGTCAAACCCTCGTCACACCTACAACTTATTTATTCATCAAAACCCAGCCCTTTTGCGTTTCCGTCAGCTTTTGCACGCATAAATGTAAAACTAACAAAAATATTTCTTACACAACTCAGGAGCTAGAGCGCCACGCGACAGTCTTTAAAGTTTTCCATTGCAATATGTTTGGTAAAGTAGAGCGAATGTTAAGAGCCATACGCAGGTACACAGAGGTACATTGGCACATTATGTTCTGGGAGCTATTTTTACCTGGTTAGCAGCAGACTAAACAGTTCTTCCAGAATCTTTCTTCTGGGAGATCCTGTTTGCATCTGGATACCACCCCCCTTATTCACGCATGCATTTACACACACCACCTCAGTGGTATCTTCTTTTCATCCCATCCTCTCTCTCTCTCTCTCTCTCTCTCACAGACAGACAGACAGACAGACAGACAGACAGACAGACAGACAGACAGACAGACAGACAGACAGACAGACAGACAGACAGAGACAGACAGACTCATACACGCACACACATACTATCTCAGATCCAAAATGTCTGCAAACATCCTACAGTTTCAGTTTTCTTTTAGAGATACTGATATGTCATCATTCTGGATAAAACTGGGACTTGCCCTCTGCCCTCCAACAGCCAACATAAATCCAGTCCTTATATTTGCAGTGGAGTGTATTCATGGAGAAATCATACGAGCCAGAGAAACAGCGCCTCTCTGTCTCAGTAAGTGTAGCCCATGTATCTCATGATGTCTGGACCAAGAGCACGATATGCTGCCGCTGTAGCATTTGATTGATTGATTCGAGCAAGGATTTGAAAGCAAGTATACAATAATTTGCCATCCAGAGTTGAGCTGAGTTTGGATTTGGCTTTACACATATCAATTCACATTCTAAGCAAAACGTAATTTTCAAAAAAACTTGTCTGTTTCTGGTCTGCTTGTGTTGATGTCCTGCAGCAGCTAGTTTGCTAAATCGTCCCTTTCCTAAGATGAGGATTTGGACTTGTGTTTTGATTTAATTCTCTGTACAGGCCAATGATTATGCTGGCGATTCTTATCTAACCATAAATGAATATGTTGTGCCACTGGCCTGAGACGACTGAAATTCAATATATAGCCTAGATGTAGGCTCACGTTAACTAGCTAGCTGACTTAGCTGGTTCATTGTCGCCCATGTGAGGAAGTTGGGCTAGCAAGCCTGTGCTGGGCTTGGTGTAGGCTAGCCTCTATTGGGCTTGGTGAAGGCTAGCCTCTATTGGGCTTTGTGTAGGCTGGCCTGTGTTGGACTTGGTTTAGGCTGGCCCGTGCTGGACTGGTGTGGGCTAGCCCGTGTTGGGCTTTTGTAGGCTAGCCCGTGTTGGGAAAGGAAAAGGACTGGGGGATACCTAGTCAGTAGAGACAGCAGTGTGGTCAAACTGTAGAACCCAGTCCCTACATTTGAATACTCCAATCAAGTTGTAGAAACATCTCAAGGATGATCAATGGAAACAGTTTCAAGTCTCATAGCAAAGGGTCTGAATAGTTTGCTTTGTCATTATGGGGTATTGTGTGTAGATTGAGGAAAAACAATTCTACATTTTAGAATAAGGCTGTAACATAACATCGTGGAAAAAGTCAAGGGGTCTGAATCCTTCCCGAATGCACTGTATGTCCTGTATGTTCTCACAGTATGGAGTCTTAACTGAGGATGTGATAGATCAAGGTAGTATGCAGAGGTAATTGGAAACTGCTATGAAATATAAATCTTCCATCTGGAATCTAGAACGTACACAATGTGATACTGTACATCTGTATTTTGGCTAGTTCTGGGTACATTTTGAGGCTAGGGCCTCAAACTACATTTCAGTGAATAACACAGTATCTGTTAATGTGTGTGTGTGTATATGTGTTTCAAATTATATGTACACTGTGTTTGTGCACTCTCACAAGCAGCAAACATGAGGGCAAACGGTACACATCCACTCTGTACCTTTTACAGTTCCCGCTGCTGCACCTTGAACATTTATGTCAGGTCTTATAAACAGGCAGCTGTGCGATCGTTACCCGGGTCCTGCTGGGTATCAGCTTCCAAGTTGTATAGACGGATCAAATTAAAACAGCCTGGAGGAGAGACAGAGCCGAGTCCCAAATGGCACCCCATTCCTTTATAGTGCACTAATTTTGACACGTGCCATTTGTGATAGTGCCAGACAGGCCATGAGAGCTGCCCTACTGACCTAGTCTGCAGAGGGAATGTGAAAGTACAGGAGATCCAAGGCACGTCCCCACATTCCAGCACAGGCACCGGCTGTTGGTTCGCATCAGGATAGATGCATCGGCACAGGAAAACATTCCTGTTTTCGCTCCCCCTAAAAACACATATTTCGGACCCCATTCTCTGGGTTTGTGAACCCAGCGATAACATGGAAGTGTGTGAACTGTAAATGTGTATGGATTTTCTCTCTTGTCTTTATACAAGGCTGTACTTGAATATAAAGTGTCCTGTTTTCTTATTTACATGCATGTAAACAGAGGCACACAGGCTGTCAATCATAAAGGTTACATGTACTTCCACACATGATTGTGTGGTTTGCTTCTGTTCTAGTATGTGTAGACTTAAAAGGCCAGGGTTCGTTGCTGAGACAGTCAAGCAAGTAACACTAGCAAGCTAGCTCCAGTTTGCATTAATGGGCCTGAAGCAGCTTTCAACATTGGACCCATGTAGGCTACCCACATTGGGCCTGGTCATCGGCACCACATTGGCCCTAATGGCAGCCAGCCCTCACTTCACCCGAAATACAAAGTTGCTACTATCATATATACATTTGTACCATAGAAACTTAAGTGTATCATGTGTCACATGCTTATCTTTTTACAGACTTCATCATTGGCTGTGCGCAATGTCATTACTTTGTTGACGTCGGACAACAGGACACTTAAACTGGAACAACACTCTTAGTAACGATGGACTTTTACAATGTTGACACTTGAGCACCTGCAGTATTAGGTCTTAAAGCATGTTTAGACATGGACCTCATCAAGCTAGTTTTATCAGTGACAGCACCAGTAGAGACAGAGAATGTCATGGAGTTTGCTGATGTTTTTACCGGAATAGGACTATTTCCAGGAGAATGTATAATTAACCTTGATCCAGACGCAACCCCTGTGGGTTACCCACCCGAGAAAGACTCCCCTTGCTCTTCATGCTCATCTGAAGAAAGAGCTGGAGAGCATGGAGAAATCTGACAGCGTCACCAAGGTTACAGAACCAACGGATTGTGTCAACGCGTTAGTGGTGGTGGAGAAACCACGCACAGGCAAGCTCAGAGTATGTCTCAACCCAAGAGACTTGAACAAGGGTATCAAATGTCTCCCATTATCCTGAAGTAGCGGGAGCATGCTACTTTAGTGTCATGGACGCCAGATCAGGCTACTGGGATATCAAGCTCACAGAAGAGTAATCTAAGCTCACAACGTTCAACACACCGTTTGGACACTACAGGTTTTATTGCCTACCTTTTTATCTCAGCCCAAGACAAGTTTCAGCGAAAGATCGACAAGATGTACAAAGATGTACAATTGCCACAACTCGATGGAGTTGTGGCAATTGTGGTCGACATCCTTGTCTATGGTCGACCAAAGAGGAACACAACAGAAACCTCTGTGCGATGCTGCAAAGGTCCCGCGAGAGAAGAGTCAGGGCTCAACCCCGAGAAGAGTACAGTTGGCGCTACAGAGGTCAGGTACTTCGGACATCTTCTTACAGCAAATGGAATGGAGCCACCCAATTAACCTCGCAGAGCTGGAAACAGTGCTTGGTATGATCAACTACTTAGCCAAGTTCGCACCCAGCCTCTCCAATACTAACGCACTCCTGCGTCAGCTGCTAATGCAGTCCACTGAGTTCCTCAGGGACAAGCAAAGCCCATCGGCTATGCTTCCAAATCTCTCTGACTGTGAAATCAACTACGCTCAAATCGAAAAGGCCCTGGAAACCATTCTGTTCAGATGTTAGCGTTTCCATTGGTAAGTCTATGGACGACAAGTCATTGTGGAATCCGACCACAAGCCCCTCGAATCAATCATGAGGAAACCGCTAGCCACAGCCCCACAAAGGCTACAGAGAATGATCATTCAACTATGAAAATGCAACATCACAATCACTCACTGTCCAGGCAAAGATATCCCTGTCGCAGACACACTCTCCAGGAAGTTTCTTACCTAGAAGGACAGCAGCATCAGTGTAGGCATGGACATGCAGGTGCACACGGTGTACAGAAACTTACCAGTTAGTAACACAAAACTGAAGGAGATCTGAGCAGAAACAAAAAAGGGCACACAACTCACACAGCTGAGGAAAGTCATGGCTAGAGGAGATGACCAGAGGAGAAAATGCCCTCAGAGCGTCTCAGATTTCTGGAACCATTGTGATGAACTATCACAGATCAACGGAAAAATGTTCAAAAGGAGAGAAAATCATCATTCCTACCAGTCTCAGAGAAGAGATTTTGACAAAGATCTATGCTGGACACATGGGCATGTAAAAGTTTAAACAGAGAGCACGGGACATTTGGTTTGAGCCGCAGACTTCACCCAATCCTTCACAGCACCAACCATCAGCTGCAACCTGAAGTCGTCAGCTACAAGGAAATGCCTGCAAAACGTGTACAGAGACAACAACACCAAAGCGATACTACGACAGGTCAGGTAGACCACTGAACGATGGAGAGTCAGTTAGAATCCAGGAGCATGGCTACTGGAAACCAGCAGTCGTCATCCAGCCAGCTGACACTGAACGTTCATATCACATCCGCACCTCAGAAGGAGCGGTGTACTACCACAATCGTCGTCACTTACTAAACACAAAAGAACAACACACAGACGAGATGAACCCTGAAAGAGAATGCGATGGACTAAACACACACACACACACGCAACACAACACACACCATACTACCTGCAACACCACAAGAACTATTGACTGACACAGAAGCATGCTCAGCTTCATACCACACAAGGTCAGGAAGAGAGGTCAAGCCAAGAGCTGTCCTAAACCTGTGAAATGTCAAAGAGTGGAGGCGGATCACTGCCCTAAAATAGTTCCAGACTGTAAACTTGTTATTGAAAACTTGAAATGCTCACTTATTTTATTTGTTTGAAATGTTGAGATGTAATTGCTACAGTGAAAGCTGAGTTGCTTAGAAATCATGGTTCTAAAAGTACCAGTATGTTGAATTATTGTTTCAGAGTCTGTTATGCTGATGCAGCATGCAGTAGGTGCAGCATGCAGTGTACATGGTTACATACTTTGAGTTCAAAAGAAAAGCTAGAAAATGTGTCGAAAATTGTACTTTCTTTAAGAAGGGGGGCGAAATAGTCATTTGTCAACATATTGAATTGTAATTGGTTGTATTCTACCTTCATATCACACTGCACTTTAAGACCACCCAGGTAATTAGGTCAAATTCAGTGTATCATGGCCAGAGACACACAAAAATGCCTGTTATAGCTAGCTAATAAAGAGCTACATTTTATAAAGATCCTGTCGTACTGTATTTTATTATTTGTACGCTTACAACTAAATAGCAGCCTGTACATGACTTCGAAGCTTTAAGCTCTGCACCCTAGGTTTGCGTTTACAAGGGTACTGGATAATGTGAGAGGAATCTCTGGAAGTAGATAAGATCTCACAGATCACTGGGACTCTACCTAGGACCAGTAGGGCCCCAGTGTCTAATGGGAAACGGTCATTTTCCATCTCAAATTAGACCTTGTAGCTGCCAATCAAAAAATCTCAGTTCAATATATCAATTCACCAGTTGCGTTATTTTAATTTCACAATTCATACGTGTGTACGTGTGCACTTTGCCTGTGCCTGAATCTTCTTTGTGTCGAGGGATGTTCCTTCCTCAACACACTTTCAGGCTAGCACGAGAACAAGGTCAGTATGTGTCTTGTGCAAATTAAAATATGTCTGCTGTACAGCATGTTTTTTCAGGCGTTTTTTTCGATAGCCTCAATGACCTCATTGACTTGACAGATGAGAGGAGGATTTTGGGAGCGTTCCAAAACTAATATTTTTTCAGGCTCCTCAGAAGTGTCCTTGAAAGTAACTCTGTCCACAAACGAGGAAAAAATGCAGGGAACGTTGGATTGTGACATGAAGAAACCTGCCCAAGGGGGTCGGAACACGCATCTCGTCTTTTCGGTTCCCACCAAATGGCTGTGTGTATACTTAGTCTTCCATGGTGATGACAAACAGCACGTCCTCTCGCTGTCCCGACTGAGATATGTTTTACCTGCTGACTTAGAGTTGGCGCCAGAAAGGCATGTGTACACATACACGCACACCCACTTGCATGCACACACGCAAATCAAGCACATTTAGACTTGTTTTCTTCATATTTTCCTCTGCTTATGATGACCTAAAACTAGTCTTTGCCAGGTTTGTGTCACTTACTGTACTCATAACAGTTCATTACACTCCTTACATGATTACAAACTCCCCTGCAGTGTGTCCGTCTCTTTGATGGCTCTGGGAAGCCATTGGGAGGGAATCAATAATATTTTAATCTCAACAAATATCTGAAAAATATGTTGCTTTGCTCCACTGTGGCTGGGAAGTTCTGCAACATCCATGCTGGATGGTCACCATGGTTGTCATCATGGGAAACGCTCTTAGCCTCCTTGGTTGCTTCCCAAATGGGATTATATTCCTTACATAGTGCACTGCTTTGGTCAAAAGTAGTGCACTATTTAAGGAATAGGGCGCCATTTGGGATGCGGCCTCCACTCCGCCAGACATGAGAGTGGACTTGGAAAAGTCAACAACCCAAATTAATGAGAAAAAGGAGAAAACATGACTTCCCAGAAAGCGGCATAAAAACACGATTTAAGGATGTTATGACAAACAGTGGGTTATAACATCGCGACAGGCGTTCGAGGGGGGATTTTTAAAAGCATGTTAAAAGCTTGTTCTTCTTGCTTTACAGTCATGGTCGTGTCCCAGTCCAGAATAACATGGGCCCCATGTAACACAGTTCCATTATAATTGCCACAGCTTCCAGTAGCCTACGCTGGTTAATCAAGCACATTTCAGAAAGTCATTTATTTGTCAGTTACCTTCTCTTTCAACTCAGACGCAACTGTTTGCAGTGCCAATGTTTTGCAATTAAATTCCATTCCAAATTTCAGATGAAAGGCTAAATTGTGCTTCCTGTGTCCCTCTGATTGAGATCCCACTGCAAACTCCTTAGGAATCTTTGTGATTGACCACATTTACCACATGCCAGTCTTTTTTCCTTTGACTGCAATATTTTCCCTCTTTGGGAAAAAATGGTATGTTTCGCATGAAAGCTTGGCCCAGTCATGGTTTCAGTAAAGCAGATCTCAAGCGTGCAGCATTTCAGGGGTTCCTGAAAAGGGAGCGGGAGAGGGGCCAAAGCACCCCGCCTCCCCATCCACCACCACCACCAAACCTCTCCTGCCCAGTCATGCTGGTCCCACTCTACCTTTCAGTAAATTCTCTGTGATTCAGAACTATGTTTGGGAAAGAGAGAGAGAGGTGGTGATCTGGGTTGAGGGAGAGGAAAAGGTGTGCTGAGATAGTGACACACTTGGGTTTGCTTTCCCCCCAAACACACCCTGCCTGGCCTAAGGGGATCGAATACCCTTCCTTTTCCCAATAACAGGCAGGCAGGAAGGCAAGCAGCCCAGGGCTAAGAAAGCCCTTGTCTAACCATCTAATCACAGCCAAGACCTGCAGTCAGCATCTCTGGTTGATGAGGAGCCCATTCCCAGTAGCCTCACTCCCCAAAAGAGCCATAATGTCACCCACACATACTCCCATTCTCAACCCTCGCCACTTGGGAGTCAGGAATCTCCCCTCTCTGACAAGAATCAACTGTGCGTGAACCTCTGACCAATTGACTACGGTATAAGCATAAGGTACCGTAATTACGTCACTTGAACCTTCAACCTCACATTACCAAACTGTTTCTCTAACCTGTGCTGCATCAGCAGGGACAAGTCAGCAGCTATTAGTCGTCTCAAGGATTGAGGAGCGCCTTTTAGTATTTTCCCTATCAATCGTCTATTTGTGCAGCTCCACATGTACACAAGGTCTCTCCACTCAGGCCTCATTCATAAAGGAGCCAAGATAAAGCTCTGCGGGTTTCCATGTTATGATTTTACGACACTTTTCGACCCCGAAATAGCTGCATCCGCAGGGGCATCGTGTGGATATCCGCCTGTCACTCCTGATCCCAATGGAACATATGCAAGTCAATGAAGTCATTACGACGGAGGAAAGTTTGACATTGCTCACCACCACCACCATCGCTGGTCTGGAATTAGGTGAGGGTGGGCGTGTCATGGTGAAACCCCTATTGCTGCCCCGTTTATCTCACCCCTTCTCTGATATGCAGGCTGAAAGATTGGCAGATCGGAGTGACTGCGAGCACACGGCTGTAAACACACAGACAGTAATGAGCTCTTAGTATGCAGTGGCGAGGCAAACTGGTTGACACTGTCTGAAAGAGCGAGAAGATCCCAGAGAGACTGTCTTTGTCTCTCCATCAACAGAGCAACAGGAGACTAACCTTACTCCAACGTGATCAATGCAGCTGAACACTGTGGCTTCATTCCATTGACTTCCATCCACTAACTTTACCCATCCTGCTGGCGTTGCAACTAAAACTACAAGTGACACAATGATGACACGATGAACCAATAATGGAGTCATATCATGTTTAGCCATAAGAGCTGTGTGGATAAGGTGTGGAGTGATGCTGTTGAGATCTCGGCCATTAAGAACCTTGCAGCCTTCGCCTCTCGTCCCCTCTGTCATGATAAGAACTACTTACTATTCCCTATTTGCAGTGCTGTATATCACTACCCTGCTTCCATATGTTGTAGTCAACTCTATTGTTCTCATGCCAAAACATGGCTAGCAATGAGGAATCAGCCCAGAAGTGGCCCTCATCCAGGGGCCCGGAACTTATTGAATCGGCCCGGAATCGGGTGCCAGTCTTGGCCTGGAATCAAAATGAATGACTGTCTAGAATTGGCCCAAGTACATTGGGCCATTTCCGTCTATCGGAATTCAGCTGACTTTGCTGGCATCTTACCAGAATCCCCCCAGAAGCGGCCCGATGCTAATTTAAATAAATGTATACAATATATAGTAATTTTAAACATTACTATCATGCATTTTATACTTAAAAATTATACCCATCCACAAAAAAATATTTTTGTGTCAGAGGAAACACTGTACACCTGGTGACCGTGTCAGCGCCTGCCCCACCACAGGAGTGTCATGTTCCTGACCTGTTTTCTGTTGTTTGGTATGTGTTTAATTGGTCAGGGCGTGAGTTTTGGGTGGGTAGTCTATGTTATGTGTTTTCTATGTTGGGTTAATGGGTTGCCTGGTAAGGCTCTCAATTAGAGGCAGGTGTTTGGCGTTTCCTCTTAATGAGAGTCATATTAAGGTAGGTTGTTTCACATTGTTTGTTGTGGGTGGTTGTCTTCCGTGTCTGTGTATGTTGCGCCACACGGGACTGTTTCGGTATGTTTGTTCGTTCGGTTTTTGTGTAGTCTGTTTTCCCTGTTCGTGCGTTCTTCGTGTTACATGTAAGTTCTTACGTTCAGGTCAGTCTACGTTGTTTTGTTATTTTGTAATCCTTCCAAGTGTTTGTTTTCGTGTTTCGTCGTTTGCTTTAATAAATCATTATGTATTCACAACCCGCTGCACTTTGGTCAAATCCTTGCTACTCCTCTTCGGATGAGGAGAAGGAGGAAGCCCGTTACAAGGAGTCGCTACAGCGCAATGGGACAAAGATATGTCGGCCTGCCAAACCCTTCCCTAACTCCGACGACGCTGGGCCAATTGTGCGTCGCCTCATGGGTCTCCTGGTCGTGGTCGGCATGGAGCTCAAACCAGCATCTGTAGCAAAGCAGTTTGCACTGCGATGCAGTGTCTTAGACTGCTGCGCCACTCGGGAGGATCAAGCCATAAAGTTTTTCATGCTCATCAATTGCCTTGCACAGTATAAAAATGCTAAAATACTACACAGGACTCTTAAAGAATTTAATTTAAATGTTAATTGCATTTTTTTATCACAGAAACAATGAGAAAATATGGAAAAATAAATAATAATGATAATTATATATAAAGTAGCCCATGTAATCATCTGCCAGAGAGTAGCCCCAAACGGCCCGAGCCCCAAATAATACATTTGGGCCAGATAACTCACACCGTAATCGGCCCGAGCTCAATCCCCGCATGCCAGCCATAAGAAATACTGCCGAAAGCGGCCCAGACTCTGGCCACATGACGTCAGCCGAGTCACTCTCCTCCGAGTGCGCCGACTCTCAGCCGGAATTGGCCCAGATCCACTGTGCTAGCTGGGACATGACCATGAACGGAGAACAGGATAGTGGGCCTCGAGGCTAGTATATCACCCAGTGCTAAATTTGAGCCTGATCCTGCCGGTGTTGTGCTGAAAATCTCCCCCCTGCCAGATTTCTCCCCCCCTTCGCGTGAACGTGAATTCTTCATTGCTGCGACTTGCTTGCTAGTTGAGATTTCTGCTCTTCACTCTGTTGTCAGTTTAGCCTACATTTCACTGATCTTACGTGCAGAAAGCATTTTTTATTTGTGTCTTTTGATCGGGGGGGGGAGGCACTGGTAAGGTATGCAGTTTTTGGTTTGGCTTTTGTTTCAAGTGTATTAGTCTATCAATAAATATCTTTGCCAAAATTCGTCATCTCTCCCATGTCTAACTCGACTATTAGTTGTTCTGAAATGTTTATTGCTTGCCTACATTTTACTACCTCCTCTGTTTTTTATATAACACACATACATTAATGATTCATTTGGGTTGCCTGTCCTGACGTGAAGTTTGTTCTATAGAAAGCATTTGACTCTGATGTGTGCCACAGAAAGTATTTGACTCTAGTGACAAAATTAAGGAAATTAGAAGGTGGGGGGTGGGAGGATTTCGGCAAGGCCATTTTCTTGTCTGCCGAACCCCCCCCCCCCTCCCCCATTCTAATTTCCCTAATTTTGTGTCTAGAGTCAAATTCTTTCTGTGGAACACACTACTGGTCAACATGAGCTACCCAAATGATGATGAAGTGTGCCAGCTCTTGCAGTCCCAAGATAGAAGGGGGGGGGGGGGGGTGTAAAAAATTATAAACGCTTTCTGCTAGTAAAATCAGTGAAATGGAGTGAAGAGCAGAAATCTCAACTAGCAAGCGAGTCGCAGCAATAAAGAATTTAGTGCGTGCACGTTCACGTGAAGGGGGGTGGGAGAATTCTGGCAGGGGGGGAGATTTTCGGCACAACACCTGTTCTTCCAAACTCCCGCGGTCACCACCCTCTAGCGCTCACTTTTTGTTCCGGCACCTCCCGATTTACAAATGAAGCAGTCATATCACCCTAATATAAGCAACCATATACTGTATGTATTCCCAATAATCAAATGTGCCGTTGCAGTACACTTTGAAAATTCAATTGAGTACGCGTACTCACACATTTTACACCCATTCTCGAAGCGACTACCAACTCTACTCCTGCTATCATGAAATTCAAATAGAGTATATGCCTATTATTACACTATAGCGGCATAGGTTAATTTATTGATACTGTTTTTCAAATGCCCCAGATATGCTCAATTATTTTCATACTCTATATGCTATAAACCGTGGGCATCTCATATTCACATAATCTCAAGTCAGGACAAGCTTGGGGACAGGCTTGGCTTGGGCACAGCACGATTGGTACTGTGGCGTATGTCCTGACACATTTTAGCACAGTGAGCACCTACCTCCACAACTCAGCCTGAGTACCCTTATGTGATTTACCAATGTCATCAAGTTGGAACAAGCTCCCAAAGACTTGGAGAGAGAACTCAAGCTCATGGAATGCAGTGACCTACAATTCTTTTGAACATTTTCTTGTAAGTGATTGTCGCAATTGGAGAGTCAAGGAATTGGCGTTCTATCCTTACCCTACTTTCTACGATAGGTGATGGGGTCAAGTGCTTTCCCCTCACAAATGATTTCTGTTGGTAGTATTTCAAACTTGGTCTCTGAATCTACATGCTTCCAGGCAACTGCTCATTACTCTTTCAAACCAAGTTAGAGGAGACGCCACAGAGCTACATAGACCAGGAAAAGTGAGTTACATAGGGATTTTCCATTTTCCCTCAGGCTAAGTTGACGGTCCATAAAACGTGAGAGAGAGAGAGAGATGGGGAAAATCCAAGAAGGGCAAGCTGGCATTGATGCCCCCTTTTAGAGAAGAAAGTATTGTGGAATACCAATTTCACACTGACTTATCGTCCAATGGAGGCCAGTGCCCAGCTCTGCATGAACTTAGCAAAGGCAGCACATCTGTTGACTCCTCCATTTTGAAATCATCTGATAATCATTACTATTACAGAAAGAAAAGAAAATACATATGGTATGATCAAAGTATGAAAGCAAGAATTTTCATCTCTCTCATTGAGAAATGGAGAGGTGGACAGGAAAGAGATGAAGAGAGTGGAAAGAGAGAGAGAGGAAAGGTCCCAAGCCCAGCTAGACCACTATGGGCACTCCCGTTTTGTCTCACCCTTCCTCCTTTCCTCTAATAACACAAACCTCTTTCTTTTTCTTTTCCCTCCCTCTCCCCCCTCCCCCTCGCTCTGCTACACTGCCCCTTATCCTGACTCCCTAGCTCTTTGATCCTGTGCTGGTCGGCTGGTATGTCTGGGCACATCTGGCATAGTGCCCCACGGGTCTCTCCTGTGTTTTCCCAGCACTCAGAGGCCAAGGGAGGGAAAGAGGGTAAAGATGGTGAGTTTGCACCTGTAGCATTTAAGGGCTGTCTGGATGTCACGGCGCGGGGGCACTTGTTTGGAGATGGCTTTCTTCACCTCCCTCCTTTCCCCCTCTCTTGAACTCTCTCTTTCATATCATTCGTTCCTATCACTCATTGTCATCTGGCAGCTGTGGCTGGTTAATTATGTTTAATGTTTTGTTCGTGTCTTGATTTTTATGTTGTAGCCAAGTCATCACATGCACGTTTGAGCACTCTGCCGCCAATGTACAGTACATCAGTTCAGACCAGACTGATTAAGGCTGGTGGAGTAAATGTGTCGGTTAGTGTGCTGTAAATGACATACTCTTCCTGTCCTTACAGTAGGTGTACACAATGTTCTGCATTCACTTATTGTGTTATAGTGTTTTGATGTACGTACTGTATGTAATAGGCCTTTGGCCAAATTTGTAATAACTACCCAACCATCCCCATCTACACACACACACACACACACACACACACACACACACACACACACACACACACACACACACACACACACACACACACACACACACACACATCACAACGCGCACACATCACAACGCGCACCCCATCAAATCCGACCCCCTCTCTCTGGGCAGTCATAAAACCAACACATCAAAGTGGGCCTGCTATGGTGTTACACACAATTCCCTATGGCTCTGACATCACTGCAGCCTGTTTGCACAGCTGCTGGTCACCAGAGCCAAGCCATGCGCCCCCACTCCCCTTCTCACAGCTACTCACTTCCGCTTGTGTCTGTCTGTGTGTCTCTGTGTGAACTTTTACATTAGTCTGATTTTGTCTATTTGCACAAGGCTGTGTTGGTCTGTTAAATGAGACTGTCTGAAAGGAGTGGTGGGTGGGTGGTTGCCGGTTTACTGGCATCACAACACAATGGCATATACTGTATACAACACTTGGATTCCCCATGCTTGGGGGTGAAGTTTCCCCTTCCCCAATCCAAATGTAACCATTGGTAGGGAAAATGCTAAACTGACCAAGATCAGTGTTTAGGGGCAACGTTACCCTTACTGCTAACAACACTTGCATTCCCATCCCAACTTGTAACGTCTGCTTCCAACTCACACTCTCAAACACGTACATCCCGTGAACGCAGCTCAGTTTCCAGCCCACTTTCCAGCTCACACTCTCAAACACATATCTCCCCTGAACGCAGCTCACTCTCCAGATCCCAATCACCTGAATTCTGATCACCTGTTCACACACCTGTATGTCATTATCACACACTATTTAGTTCAGTTCTTTGCACCCCATCATTGTGAGGTATTGTTTGCTTTTTAACACACTTCTACTTCGAGCGCTGGTTTTCCTGTAATTTACTCCTCCCGTGTATGAGTTTTTGCCTGCCTCACTAACAACGCCTTTTGCCTATTCACTGCCTGTACTTTAGCCTATTGGATTTCCTGTTATCAACCTATTGCCTGATCTCCCGGACGACGTTACTAGCCTTTTCCCTGCCTGTACTGTTGCCTTTTTAGACCCCCTGTGTATGACCTTCTGCCTGCCCCTGGACCCAGCTACCTGCCTCCTCCTGTGGACCTTTACAATAAACACCTGCTGCGCCTTGCGCTTGAAACCAGCTCTCTGTCCCCCATCGTCTTCAGTACACAACTAAAGAATATGATGTGTGAAATGATGTGAAAAATCCTGTATTTTTATTAATCTGTGGTCATTAGATATTGGGACAATCTCCCTACTGTCTAATATTGGGACAGACCCTCTACTATGTACAAACACCCATTAGAACTGCATTAATCTATCATATTCTATTTGTATAGCCCTTGTTACAGAAACAATACGATGGTGTTCTCCGTTTTGCTCTACGACCCCTAAAAGCGTATTGGAACTCGCCTGAAGTCGGTACAGCCGATCTGCCAACTTCTGTCTGTAGCGTCCGAAGAGTTTAGGCTACACACTAATATGCCCCCTCTGTGGAAAGGTGAGACTCTCACACACACGTACATATCACAGGCCTCACAAGCCTCGTCTGAAGGTCCCCAGTACCAGTAGAAAACATTTATGTTTAGTGCCAAAAATAGGGGTACATTTTTTGGGATATATTCCTGATCTTTCTTATCTCTCAGATATAGGACAGAGACTTCAGAACAAACTTCCTTTTACATTTTTGGAGGACTATGTGTTGTTCCATGTAGTGAATCTGTTAATGTGTTTGTTATGGGCTAATAGCAGTATTTCATTTTTTTATATACTTCAAGGGGTCTTAAAATTCAAAATCCAATAGCAAAATGAACCTTGGTACCTTCCTTCCTTGGTGTGACCCCCCCACCCCAGTTTAGACTGTTATGGGTAAAGACAATTTATGTTGGTGTTTCCTTTATTTTGGCAGTTAACTGTAGGTCATACTATTACGAAGAGGTGACACTTCTTTCCCCAAATGTCCACTCCTCTACCCCTGTCTCTTCCCCTCTGATGTCATCGGATTTGGGATGTACTAATTTGGGGATTCCCATTATGTCACTGTTTCCAATGGTCCCTCGAGGGGGTCACTGATTCCTCACTGTCATCACCATGTCTCCAGGCAGACAAGATACCCAGAGGCCTCTGCTCTGTCATATAATGGACACCAGCCAGTCTTCTTAGCAGGGTGACACTGAGAAATGACTTTCAGTTCATCCGGTCACCAGTTACCATTGTGATCTCTATGGGGCAACTGTTTGGGCAGCGTCTTTCAGGAGCGAGTGATTCATTATGTTTAATGATGCACTCTAAGATTGATGAAGTGTCAGTAGCTTCGTAGAGGCACTGTTTATGCGCGTTGAATCTTATACAGTGCTACTAATGCTGTAAACTCATGGGTGATATATATTTAATCCAGACATCAACAGTTTATTGAAGTCACTCTCTCTTCCCTTTGTTCCCTGTCTCTTTCGCTTTCTCTTCTCTTCTATTAATTAATCTCTTCTCTTCCTCTCATCCCTCCCTCCCTCCCTCCCTCCCTCCCTCCCTCCCTCCCTCCCTCCCTCCCTCCCTCCCTCCATCATCACCTCTACCTCCAGTAAGGACATGAGTGCCCCCTATGGACATTCTAAAGGAACTGGTACTTTTCTGACCTACCTTCCTCTCAAACTAACATGTTGCTGCCATCTGGGCCCTCCACTGCCCCAAAGTGTGAGCACTATTCAAAATAACACTGGGCGAAAAGAGTAGAGATCAGGGGAAAATACATCTATTGGTTGCATGAAAAATATGTTAGATACTTTATACTCACAGGCCTGAGGAAAACGGGTTCTGAATAATCAAAATATCGAAAGAGCGAAAGTGTAGAGTTTTCTAATGGGGGGGGTGCGGGACGTCGACCCTGCTCAGCTCGCCGGAGCTTCCAGCGACGATCCACGGCCCGGTTCCTCTGGCAACGATCCACGGTCCGGAGTCCCCGGCGATGATCGACGGTCCGGTTCCTTCGGCGACGATCCATGGGCCGGAGCTTCCGGCGACGATCCCCACACCAGAGTCGCCACCGAAGCGGGCGGATCCGCGAGCGGAGCGGGGTCGACGTCCCGCACCGGAGCCGCCACCGAGGCTAGATGCCCACCCGGACCCTCCCCTATAGAGTCAGGTTTTGCGGCCGGAGTCCTGCAGCAGTCCACCAATCAGGCCTTTATGGTGGTAGGACCTCAGACTGGAGCGAAGGTTCACCTTGCAACAGAACAACGACCCTAAGCACACAGCCAAGACAACGCAGGACTGGCTTCGGGACAAGTCTCTGAATGGCCTTGAGTGGCCCAGCCAGAGCCCGGACTTGAACCTGATCGAACATCTCTGGAGAGACCTGAAAATAGCTGTGCAGCGACGCTCCCAATCCAACCTGACAGAGCTTGAGAGGATCTGCATAGAAGAATGGGAGAAACAGATGCCCACCCGGACCCTCCCCTATAGAGTCAGGTTTTGCGGCCGGAGTCCGCACCTTTGGGGGAGGGTACTGTCACGCCCTGACCTTAGAGATCCTTTATGCTCTATTTTGGTTAGGTCGGGGTGTGACTAGGGTGGGAATTCTAGTTTCTTTATTTCTAGGTTGGCTTGGTATGGTTCCCAATGGGAGGCAGCTGTCTATCGTTGTCTCTGATTGGGGATCATATTTAGGCAGCTTTTTCCCACCTGTTTGTTGTGGGATCTTGTTTGTGTCTGGTTGCCTTGAGCACTACATAGCTTCACGTTCGTTTAGTTTTTTATTGTTTTTTGCCGGTTCACGTAATAAAGACGATGAACCCAAACCACGCTGCATTTTGGTCCGATTCTTACAACAACGCTCGTGACACATCATTGACTTGCATATCTTCCATTGGGATCAGTATTAACAGGCGGATATCCCATTGTGCATACACACACATGCATCACGCAGAGCCAAATAGCACTTGTATTCCTTACACAGTGCACTACTTCTGACCAGGGCCTATATGGCTCTGGTCAAAAGTAGTGCGCTATGTAGGGAATACGGTGCCATTTGAGACACAATCTTATGTCATGAAAGAGTCAAAGGGCATCGCTACTAGCTCCTGTAAGACCATTAGCAGAAACCACATATCCCTGTCAACTTCCCTGTGAATATCACTGTAAATGTATAGCTTGAGCAAACATACTGACTTGTTCTGTTAAAGGGAACTGCTTTGTAGTGATCTCCATTGTTTTACAGTGCTTCTGCCCTTTAGTAAGTGACTGCAGAGAAGAGAGGAAACGGGTCCTGTTGCCAAGACGTCATATGAGGCGTACTGTAGGTCATACCAGGACAGAGAGATGTGGAGCACATCAGACAGCGGGGAGAAGGCCTACTCAATCACAAACATACACATAAAAGAAGGCATATACACATGCTTATACAAAATGATTTATACAGATACATGATACACACACATGCACACAAACACACACACACACGATAGCATGAATAAAGGCACATGATGCATACACACACAAACACACACACACGGAAGCATCATGCATTCTGTATATTCTATCTGGCCATTTGGGTTTATTCTTGGTAGAAACAAGTCCCTCATTACTGAACCTGCAAGCCTAACCATTGAAGTCTATTCTGTACAGAGCAGATCTCCTTGAGGGTCTTGACGAGAGAGGAAGGATGAGAGGACGGGGGGATGATAACGAACAACAGAGAGAAATAATCTACAGAGGAAGTCACTTCTTAAACACCGACCTGGAAGAGAAAAGGGTAAACAAGCATAAGTCTGAGAATAACCAGAAATGATGGAAGGAAAGAATGAAAGAAAGAGAGAAAGAAGGAGAGAGAGAGAGAAAGAGGGGCAAGGTTTAAGGGGGCAGCAAAAGAAAGAAAAAGAGAAAGAAAAAAGGAAAGCGGGGTTAAGGGGGCAGCGAAAGAAATAAAGAAAGAGGGGCAAGGTTTAAGGGGACAGTAATGAAAAGAGTGAGACTAAGGAATGCATGACATCTTTGGAGTTCTAACTTTAAACTAAACCACTATCCCCAAATCAAATCAAATCAAATCAAATTGGTCACGTGCGCCGAATACAACAGTGTAAACCTTACAGTGAAATGCTTACTTACAAGCCCTTAACCAACAATGCAGTTTTAAGAAAATACAAATAAAAAAGTGAGAAAAAAAGTAAGAGATAAGAAAAACAAATAATTAAAGAGCAGCAGTAAATAGCAATAACAATAGCGGGGCTATATACAGGGGGTACAGGTGTAGAGTCAATGTGTCAATGTGCGGGGGCACCGGTGTCGAGGTATTTGAGATAATTATGTACATGCAGGTAGGGTTGTCAAAGTGGCCATGCACAGGTAATAACAGAGAGTAGCAGCAGCGTAGTGGGGGAGGGGGGGGGGGGTGCAAATAGTCTGGGTAGCCATTTGATTAGCTGTTCAGGAGTCTCCTGCAATAAAGCTACAAACCCTTACATCACACCTCTTTATATCCAATAACACTACCTTACTTACACCTAACAGTAATAGCACATAACGGCTTGTATTCATAAAGCGTCTCAGTAGGAATGCATATCTAGGATCAGGTCTTCCCTGTCCATACTATCTATCTATAAGACTAAACAGGCCTTGGATGTAATCTTTTAGTAGGCAGCACTCTCTGGTGTCAAATCAGTACAAGTCAAACAGTGGTCGCTGGAAATGACTTTGGTTATGTCGCCCACGGCAGGACAAACAGAGAAGTGTTTTGTCTCACAGGAGAGTTGTGACATCAGAGCGTTGTGAGTGTTAACAACCACCAGGAGGAATAAGGGAGCACTGGATGTACTAACTGAAGTAGAGCAGACCGTCTCCACTGCTATGGAGTCTCACTGGGTTTGTTGAGAGAGGCCTTACGGTCTCTCTCTCTCTCTCTCTCTCTCTCTCTCTCTCTCTCTCTCTCTCTCTCTCTCTCTCTCTCTCTCTCTCTCTCTCTCTCTCTCTCTCTCGCTCTCTCTCTCTCTCTCAACTTATAATGATCAATGTGTCTTACTATGGCATATATCGTAATTAATCAAAATTACATACGGTTCTGGGGGTGCTATAGGTGTATATTGTACACCACTGAGAGCAGCCATAATCACACGTTTGTAGCCCCACCACTTGACTTACAGAAATAGTCTTACTCCTCAAGTCTCTCCCTAAACAATGTAAATACTGTCTGTAGGTTTTCACTATGAGGCAAGACCTCCAGTCTACAGGTCCCAGGAATCCTCCCTGTATCTCTATTGCCACCATAAATACGACCCCAGTTTAACGGGGGTCATTGTTTAACTCATTGTTTCTGTTCAGCTTTCTCTCTCCCTTTCTCTCTCCTCAATCCCTCAATAATTTCCTTCGTTGTCCTGGTCTGCCCTTTACTTTGTCCCTCACAGTCAGCTGTGCTAACTGCCCCATGGCCTCTTTACCTCCATATCCTCTGGAATGTCTGCTACCTTATAGAACAGAGACAGGGGCCATGTCCCAAATGGTACCCTGTTCCCTATTTAGTGCACTTTTGACTCTGGTCAAAAATAGTGTACTATGTAGGGAATTGGGTGCCAGTTGGGACACAAACAGAATAATGTAAAAGAGATGTTAGTGCTCTCTACTCTATTGTTATGTCTGCTGGATGACGACCGTGCACGACTGGAAAACACGGAGAAGATAGACTTTACAAGCCTCTGCTTTAAACAGTTTTGCACAGAGACGATGCTGACCTAAACTGACACACACATGAGCACTCACACACATTACATAGACCTACATCATACATCATTATCCAACCACAGCTGTGCTTCCTGTTGATAACAGAATTGGTGGAAGTGACAGTGCGATAGGCGGGTGACAGAAGAGGAGATAAGGGCAGCCTGGCGTGGCATGGGACAGGTGGCAGAAGTTGGCGGAGAAATAAAAACATATCTCTTGCCCCAGATTATGAAACGGGATGTGTGTTTTCACTTTTTGAGTTTTTATTCTAATGATTTGATTGGATCTCACATTTGAATCAATAACTATCAGCCAATTACCATAGACACAGGAAGTGAACAGGCCCTGCTGATTCTCTGTGCTAGAACTAGAGACAATGGTGCTGGAGGGATTACCAACTGTTTTACAGGCTCCTGAACAATTGTGCTGTTTTGTGTTTTTTTGCGTTGATCTTAGCTTTTTTTTGTATATAATATTTCCGCCATTTCCTATGACCAAAAAAAGCTTCTGTAAATCAGAACAGCGATCACTAACCTCAATTTGGATGAGGATTTCTACTTCAATGATTCGGAGGCGAATGACATACTGCTCATCCAGGATCAGGAGTTTACCATATCAGTCACCGGCTTCATTAATAAGTGCATCGACAACGTTGTCCCCACAGTGACCGTACGCACATAACTCAAACAGAAGCCATGGATTACAGGCAAAATCCACACTGAGCCAAAGGCTAGAGCTGCCGCTTTCAAGGAGTGATACACTAATCCGGACACATAAGAAATCCCACTACACCTTCCAGCGAAGCATCAAACAGGCAAAGTCTCAATACAGGAATAAGATTGAATCCTACTACTGATGAGCTCTGATGCTCATCAGATGTGGCAGGGCTTGCAAACACACACACACACACACACACACACACACACACACACACACACACACACACACACACACACACACACACACACACACACACACACACACACACACACTTTCACAATCTTCACATATACTGATGCTACTCTGTTTATTATCTATCCTGATTGCCTAGTGAATATTACCCCTACAGTACCTACCTACATGTAGATATTACCTCAATTAACTCAACTACCTCGTACCCCGGAACATTGACTAGGTACTGGTACTCCTTGTATATAGTCTCGTTGTTGTTATTTTATTGTGTTACTACTTCCTTTATAGTTGTTTTTACACATTATTCTTACTTTTTAACTGCGTTGTCGGGAAAGAGCTCGCAAGTAAGCATTTCACGGTAAAGTCTACACCGGCTGTATTCGGAACATGTGACAAATACAATTTTATTGTATTTCATTTGATGGACACGCACACACACTACTGGGCTTTTGTCACAATCTCTCTAGGATTTGTAACCTCTCAGTCTAACATTCTGTCCTTTACCTTATCCATCCTGATATATCTAAGCTTTAACCCTTCACACTACTATCATCCACTCCTCTCTGCCCAATATCCCTCCTCCCTAATGACTAATCCCCCCCACAACACAATTGACAATAGGTCCTTGTGCTGCCAAGTTACGCCTCCATTACTACACTCTTCCCGTCTCAAGTGCCCGTGAAAACGGAGACGAACAGGTATCTATTCTAATGTCCCATTGTTTCCCCCAGCCTTCAGATATCCTGGAGGATATGTAAGTCTGCCAGGTATTTCCTCAATGTAAGCTGTGAGGTGACGGCCTGTCAAACACAGACACACAAACGGCATGCTACGCACACACGGACACATAAACACAAACACAGACAACCACAGCCTCTCATACACAGGAGACAATGATAATGGAAGGGATGAGTGTCTTTTCTGCTTAGTCATGACGCCACACGTCGGATCTGTTTCAGCACTCGTGTGAGTCTGTGTGGTCCCCTGCCGCACCTACTACTATACCCTCAATGAGGGCTTTGTCTTAGAACAGAGAGTGGGGGGAGCGAGAAAAGGGCTGTCATATTCAAGCATTAAAAGTAAAAGCAGGTAGGATTTAGGAGTTTAATGCTTGCTATTTGTATCGGTGTTACCGGCTGTGTGTATATGCTATTGACATATTAACATAAGAATCTATATGTTAGTGTACTTACTGTAAAAGTGTACCAAAGTGTGTCTGTGTTACAATTTAGGACACTCTAACTCGGGTAGGCAGCTATATTCAGCCGCGGGACGATTTTTGTAATAATTTGTACACTGCAGATTGACTAAGCCCAAAAAGAGATTGTATTTGAAAAGAACAGTTTCATACGTTGATTACATTGCGACACAATCATGTCTCTTTTTTTATCCGTGCGAATACTTGGGAACAGATCTCCTACATTAAACTTTTTTGTTGTTGCTGAATTCCTAGTGATTTTAGTCTTCTTTTATCCCCCAAAATATCCGTTGGGCATGATTTTGCCTAGACCCCTGCTTTTACTCAATATACTTTAACAATTGTTTGATGAGCAGCAGGACCACATTCTATTCAGCCACTGTGGCTCAATCCAAAATTGTTAGGCTTTGTCTCTAAGGAAAATAAAAGACATTGTACCTTTTAGAAACTGAAATCCTGAGATGAAGATCACTTTATTTGTCAAATAAAGCTCCAACCGAAATTTGACTTCTGCTTTTACCCCAACCCCTCCGAAAGACACGCATGCATTCGGATAGTATTCAGGCCTCTTCCCTTTTTCCACATTTTGCTACGCTACAGTAAAATGTACTAAATAAAAGAAAAATCCTCATCAACCTACACACAATACCCCATAATGACAAAACAAAACAGGTTTTTAGAAATGTTTGCAAATGTATTAAAAATTATAAACAGATACCGTATTTACATAAGTATTCAGACCCTTTGCTATGAGACTACAAATTCAGCTCATGTACATCCTGTTTCAATTGATCATCCTTGAGATGTTTCTACAACTTGATTGGAGTCCACCTGTGGTAAATTCAATTGATTGGGCATGATATGGAAAGGCACACACCTGTCTATATTAGGTCCCACAGTTGACAGGGCATGTCAAAGCAAAAGCCAAGCAATCTGGTCGAAGGAATTGCACGTAGAGCTCAGAGACAGTATTGTGTCGAGGCACATATCTGGGGAAGGGTACCAAAACATTTCTACAGCATTGAAGGCCCCCAAGAACACAGTGACCTCCATAATTCTTAAATGGAAGATGTTTAGAACCACCAAGACTCTTCCTAGAGCTGGCCACCTGGCCAAACTGAGCGATCGGGGGAGAATGGCCTTGGTCAGGGAGGTGATCAAGAACACGATGCTCACTGACAGAGCTCCAGAGTTCCTCTGCGGAGATGTGAGAACCTTCCAGAAGGACAACCATCTCTGCAGCACTCCACCAATCAGGCCTTTATGGAGGAGTGGCCAGACGGAAGCCACTCCTCAGTAAAAGGCAAGTGACACCCCTCTTGGAGATTGCCAAAGGGCACCTAAAGAACTCTCTGAATATGAGAAACAAGATTCTCTGGTCTGATGAAATCAAGATTGAACTCTTTGGCCTGATTGCCAAGTGTCACGTCTTAAATGTGGAGGAAACCAGGCACCATCCCTACTGTGAAGCCTGGTGGTGGCAGCATCATGCGGTGGGGATGTTGCCTATTTAAATAAAGGTTCAATAAAAACATTTCAATTCCTGCTATATTTTTCCCATCAGACCCGGGAATCAAGCTCTCTCACCACTAATGTCACGGATTCCCCCGGTACTGCTGCTCATTCTGTTCACCAGTTCTGGAGGTCTATGTCACCGGCTTTCTAGGCTTCACTGAATGGGATTCATTATCATCAACCCCGGACTGTCTTGTCTGATTACACACACCTGGTTCCCATTTCCCCTGATTAGCATGTTATATATGTGCCCTCTGTTCCCTCTGTCGTTGTCGGTTATTGTTCCCATGTCCATTTTTTTGTGTGAGTACCTATGCTTTGGTGCAGCTGTTATGCTGCGTGCTTTATATATTGTGTTTTACGGGTATCGTCCCGTGTCGTTCAACAAGGTTTACCCTCGCTCTTTTGTTTGGGTTCAGCCCAGTGTTTTGTATACGTGTTTGTTTTGGGTGTATTATAAACCCTTATTGTGTATTCCTGCACCTGTCTCCAAATCCTTTCTACCAGCGTGACAACTAGACTACCTGCCGTCCACTGAAGCCTTAATGCGAGTAAAAGAAAGCACACATAAACATAGGGAAGTTCAGCTTTAGAGCTTGATTGAAAGTTAAAGCTAATGTTCCTGCTTGAGCGGAGACTGTATTCACGCTAAACACGACATAATTGGAAATGACCTTTCAATTTCTATTGTGGAATCTGTAAAGCTTCAGCGTTACAGATTTATTAGAGCCCATATTGTCATTTAATACATATCAGAGCCGACCTTGTTCATCAACTGACGACAGAGATATCTTTTGCAGACAAAATTATTTTTCATTGTTGTATATTATTTAACACCATTTCAGTGCTAATACTTAATAATCGGGTTAGTATGCTCAAGACCCTAGGCTACCTACTGTAGCCTTGAACACAAAGGAACCATGTATTGATGGGAACAGATTTGTATTAACTGCCAACTTTGAGTACAATGGATAATGGCCCACACATGATATAAACTGATCCCATGGTATTCCAATATTGGCTTAGTATTGACAGTCATCCATCCATCTGTTCCTCACACACAATTTGTATTACAATGCCCAATGGTACTAGCTATATCTTCATATCATACCAACCATCTCTGATTTCACAAGTCTTTGTGAGTTTATGTAACGCCAGTAATAGATACTTGTAGAATTTAGCAACACTTTTTCTATTGGTAATTATTGGAGTTTATGCAGTAACATATTGATACTAAATACCAAATAATGGTGGCGCACGTTTCAATAAATCCCAAAGAAACAAACACTAATGAATTTGTTGTTATTGTTTATATGACAGCATTGTTGAATTCTCTATTCTGATTGGCTAGTGTGCATTCGTTTCACTTGTGGGTTTGTTCCTGCCTGTGTGTGTGTGTGTGTGTGTGTGTGTGTGTGTGTGTGTGTGTGTGTGTGTGTGTGTGTGTGTGTGTGTGTGTGTGTGTGTGTGTGTGTGTGTGTGTGTGTGTGTGTGTGTGTGTGTGTGTGTGTGTAATCATGCACGGTTCATGCCTCCATGTGCAAGTGTACATGCCTGTGTGTGTAGGCTATGAAACACACACACACGCAGTGTGTGTAGGATCAGCCATACATGATGAAGTAGGGCAGGAACAAGGATTCTTCAAAGAGGGCTGGTTACAGCCCATGTAGTTGTCATGAACCATATCATAGGATATGCTTACATACCAACTCTGTAAAGCACAGTTAGAACATAGGGAACATTCAGGTAACTGCCAAAATGAAGGAAACACCAACATCAAGTGTCTTAATACGGTGTTGGGCCACTACGAGCCAGCTTTAATGCACCTTCACATAGATTCCACAAGCATCTGGAACTCTATTGGAGGGATGCGACACCATTCTTCCTCAAGATCATTTAGCGTTTTGTTGATGGTGGTGGATAACGATGTCTCAGGCGTCGATCCAGATTATCTCCTAAATGTTCAATTGGCTTGAGATCTAGTGACTGAGTAGGCCATGGCATATGCTTACATCATTTCCATGCCCATTCACTTGTGCCTTGTGGATGGGCGCATTGTCATCCTATGGGGGCTTAGCCATGGTAGCCAAAGTAATGGCCTGCACAGCATTTTTATACATGAATGTGAGCATGATGAAATGTTAATGAATTAACTCAGGAACCACACCTGTGTGGAAGCACCTTATTTTATTATACTTTGTATCCCTCATTTACTCAAGTGTTTCCGTTATTAGGCCCTGGTCAAAAGTCATGCACTATAGGGAGTAGGGTGACGTTACGGACACAGGCATAGAGAACATAGTTTTCCCCCACATCATGATGTTCTAGCTATAGCAACCCCCCTGCCCCCTATCTATCTACCCTATTAGGAACACATCCATCAGGCCAAGTCTCACACACACACACACACACACACACACACACACACACACACACACACACACACACACACACACACACACACACACACACACACACACACACACACACACACACACACACACACACACACACACACACAGACTCTGCTGTCACACGGACCCACTCACCCGAGAGCCTGCTCTTCAGGCCTCTTAGGCTGATAGTGTTATCCACCCTACATTGAAGTATTATATCCTCCTCTCTATTGAGCTCCCCCCATTTTGTCCTCCTCCGCCTCCTCTTCCTGGATGTATGTATTCTCTCATGGTGTGCGTGTGAGCGTGCGCATGTTTGTGTAATCGGTAAATCTGCGATGGGGCCCCACTGGCTGGTCGGTCCACCTGCTCTGTTAGTATAAAATGTCTTATCTGCATGCTGACGTGCACACACACACACACACACACACACACACACACACACACACACACACACACACACACACACACACACACACACACACACACACACACACACACACACACACACACACACACACACACACACACACACACACACACACATAGGCTTACACACTCATACTGTACATTGAGCTGGGTAACATGAGTGCATGGGAAGATTTGCTGAGCTCCCTACTCTACATGCCTCTACCTCCTACTATACCCTACCCTTCTATGACTTCATAATTAAACCTCCATTGCATATCTGTCCGTCATACATTTCTTGATTTACTTTCACGGATTAATTTGAGCTCTTAGTGGAGCAAAATACCTCACCAGTGTATCTCAAGCTAACACTGTTCTGGGCCCATGTTCATAAAGCATATTGAGTGCTAACTTAACAGAGCTTGATAAACTCGATAAGGAATAATGGGAGAAAATCCACAAATCCAGATGATACAGGCATACCCAAGATGACACACAGTTGTAATCGCTGCCAAAGGTGTTTCTACAAACTATTGACTAAGTCAAGCGGTATGAATACTTTCTGAAGGCACTGTTGTTTTAGTATGACCGATTTTGGACACAGTCACCATCTCTCTCTCTCTCTCTCTCTCTACTTTTTCGATGAATGTTCTTGTAAATAGATCACCCACACCTGCCCTCTCTCTTAACTCCTTTGATACATAACCTACGTTAATTGGTGGTAATTATCATACAGAATCATGTCGGTATTATTTTCCCTGCCTATGCATTAGTCCTATCTAGTGGTGTACTACAGTCAGTGTTTTGAACAGGCATATTCCCACGCCTCAGATACTAGTCATCCCAGAAACGAAGTATTGTATCACCTCATTTTGGCCCAAATCTATTACAGTGCATTCGATATTTAGACCTTGACTTTTCCACATTTTGTAACGTTAGTCTTATTCTAAAATGTTATTAAATCATTTTCCCCCATTATCAATCAACACACAATACCCTATAATGACAAAGCGAAAACAGGTATTTAGAAATGTTTGCTTATTTATAAAAAAACAAAAACAGAAATACCTTATTTATATAAGTATTCAGGCCCTTTGCTGTGAGTCTCGAAATTGAGCTCAGGTGCATCCTGTTTCCATTGATCATCCTTGAGATATTTCAATAACCTCACTGGAGGCCATCTCTGGTAATTTCAATTGATTTGGAAAGTCACACACCTGTCTTACAAGGTCCCACAGTTGACAGTGCATGTCAGAGCAAAAAAACATTTCTGCAGCAGTGAATGTCCCCATGAACAAAGTGAACTCCATCATTCTTAAATGGAAGAAGTTTGGAACCACCAAGACTCTTCCTAGAGCTGGCCGCCCGTATAAACTGAGTAATCGGTGGGGAAAGGGCCTTGGTCAGGGAGGTGACAAAGAACACGATGGTCACTCTGACAGAGATCCAGAGTTCCTCTGTGGAGATGGGAGAACCTTCCAGAAGGACAACCATCTCTGCAGCACTCCACCAATCAGGCCTTTACGGTAGAGTGGCCAGACAGAAGCCACTCCTCAATAAAAGGCAGATGACACCCCGCTTGGAGTTTGCCAAAAGGCACCTAAAGGACTCAGACCATGAGAAACAAAATTCTCTGGTGATGAAACCAAGGTTTAAACTCTTTGGTTTGAATGCCAAGTGTCACGTCTGGAGGAAACCTGGCACCAGCCCTACGGTGAAGCCTGGTGGTGGCATCATGCAGTGGGGATGTTTTTCCGCGGCAGGGACTGGGAGACTAGTCAGGATTGAGGGTATGGTGAACGGAGCAAAGTACAGAGAGAACCGTGATGAAAACCGGCTCCAGAGCGCTCAGGACCTCAGACTGCTTTGTCATTATGGGGTATTGTGTGTGGATTGATGAGGGGGAAAAAACATGTCATCAATTTTAGAATAAGGCTGTAATGTAACAAAATGTTGAAAAAGTCGAGGGGTCTGAATTCTTTCTAAATTATTATTGTGGGTACAGATTTCAAAGGTATGTCAAACATTCTTCCCCTAAAAAACTTTCTATGGATATAGTTACAGGAAGATCCAAAACATCTTAATTAAGTTTGTGGCCAATTAGAGGAGGAATTCCCCCATACCATACACTGTAGCAGTGTATCGATCAAAATAACAATTAAATAGTTTTGATTCTTGTTTGATGATTTGATGTGTGAGAAGAAAAAAAAATGTGACATGGGAATAGTAAATGTGTAAATGAAAAATACACCTTGTATTCCTAAACTACTTACTGTAACACATGTCAATTTCAGGCCTGAGATTTCAGAGTTTCCGTGTATGTGTGAGCGTGTGTGAGCGTACGTGCCAGTGTGCATGCAGGTTAGTGCATGCTTGTATGTGTGTACATGCAAGAGCATATTGTATGTGAAACTATGTACTGTATGTACTGTGTGTGTGTGCACGTCAGTGTTTAAGGTCACAGGGCTGTATGGTCTCTGCCTCTTCCCTTGGGGGATACTGTAAAGAATCAGACCGGTTGTCGGCTACCCTCTCCTCCCCCTCTTCCCCTCTCATCCCCCTTCCCCTTGTTCCCTCCTATCAGACTCATTTGAGTGAAATAGCAGCAGCCTAAATGTGGTTCACAATCACCAGCCTGCTGGAGGCCTGGAGGCTCAGTCAATTATCCTGCTGTCTGGACCACAGTGTGTGTGCGTGAATGTGTGTGTGCATGCGTGCAATTGTACGTTATGGAGAATATGCGTCTATGTGGACCTAGCTCATAGGTGCAGAGAGCTAGTCACTGCAGAGTGAGACGTTTATCCATGTTTCTTCAAACCTCATATTTCAAAGTGTTTTTGACACCATTGGTTGTCTCCTGCTGTTAAAACATTACGTTTATCCACTCCATTCCGAATGGTTAAGGTAAGGGTTAAGGTTTGGGATAGGGTTCAAATAAAATTTAAAAAACACTGGGATTGAACACACAAACCTTCTTATACAGAGTCATGCAATTAAGCCCATCCACCACCACCTCTCCACAACACCCTAGTAAAACCCTAGCCTAATTGATTGTAATATCACTCACTGCTGCCCCTTTTGGCCATCTGAAGGCATTTTCAGATGTCCTCAAGACATCCAATTTCAAAGTCACTCTTGAGCAATCTGCCTAAATTTATGAAGGAAGTAGAGGTGGACAACCATCTGATAGTTTATCCCGGTTCTCTCTCTCTCTGATAGTTTATCCTGGTTCTCTCTCTCTCTCTCTGATAGTTTATCCTGGTTCTCTCTCTCTCTCTCTGATAGTTTATCCTGGTTCTCTCTCTGATACATTATCCTGGTTCTCTCTCTGATACATTATCCTGGTTCTCTCTCTCTCTCTGATACATTATCCTGGTTCTCTCTCTCTCTCTGATACATTATCCTGGTTCTCTCTCTCTCTCTGATACATTATCCTGGTTCTCTCTCTCTGATAGTTTATCCTGGTTCTCTCTCGCTCTCTGATACATTATCCTGGTTCTCTCTCTCTCTCTGATAGTTTATCCTGGTTCTCTCTCTCTCTGATACATTATCCTGGTTCTCTCTCTCTCTCTGATAGTTTATCCTGGTTCTCTCTCTCTCTCTCTGATAGTTTATCCTGGTTCTCTCTCTGATACATTATCCTGGTTCCCTCTCTCTGATTGTTTATCCTGGTTCTCTCTCTCTCTCTCTCTCTCTCTCTCTCTCTCTCTCTCTCTCTCTCTCTCTCTCTCTCTCTCTCTCTCTCTCTCTCTCTCTCTCTCTCTCTCTCTCGCTCTCTCTCTCTCTCTCGCTCCCCCCAGCCTGACCCAGAAACCTCTTCTTTTTAACGTTGCAATAATCTTGCCGTCAGGTGTCTTTCCTCCTCTTGTCCTATCTTCCAACATGTGCTGACTCGATTTGAACCTCGCTCTCTCTCTCTCTCACACACACACACAGGCGCAGGTAGGTCTGACATGCCAGGTGCCACAGCACAATGCTCCTTTGTTTTGCTCGGGAGTTAAATTAAGATAACAGCTCAATGCGCTTTCAGGCCAACTGGAGCATCATTTCTTCTATATCTGGATTTTACAGTTGTCTTACAGTTGCTATCGTTGGGATTCAGGTAGAGGAAGAGAGAGTCTACACGTATACATGCACACACATCAAACAAATATGCGTATGAATGGAGACGTATACACACATTTCTAAACACACATTCAATGTGTTAATACACAAACATTCTTATGCATATGGACAAAATCTGACTAAAGGCTTTCACACACTGTATGTTGGATTCAGTCTTTTAAAATGATTTCATGTCACAGTGTGCGATGTCAACATGGCCAGATTGTATGATTTGCTGCAGTTTTGTAGTCACTTCTGTGATTAGCTTGCGAGGTTAAGTCATCTGAGGTATGCAAGGTCAACTGGAGTTGACAGCCCAACAGCACAAGCAGCGCAAACCTCCCTCTTCTGCATGAGTGAAGTGAGTTGGGGAAAAACTGAAAAAGGCTCAATTTCAGACAACAACAGAACGTTGTTGGGGCCTATGACCGCACATGGTGGTACTTCATCGGCAGACCTAGACCCTGTGACACTTGAGCAAGCCGAGACGTTTGACAATCATTTACCACCTACGACTTTGCCGACAATGTGGACATTTGATCTGGGACAGCAAAAGTGTAGCATAAGACGGCTAAACTCGTACAGTATTTGAAAATATTTTAGATTTTTTTAAATGTAGGGGGTAGATCAGCTTTATTATTGCAGATCGATTGTGTAATTGTCTGCATCATTTCCAATCCCCCATTAAAAAAAATTGTATATATAATAATTTATATATATATATTTTTTAAACATATTTTCCTTCATTATTTTCCCCTAACCCTACCACCCCATCCCCTAATTGGAGTAAACTAATAGACAACAACAATTACATGCTGACCACACCTGCAAAATAATTTAAAAAATACATTTTATTCAATCTTTGCACCCACACTGCTCGCGCGCGTCAATGAGTGTTTTTGTAGCCAGGCACTAAAATAGAACTTGGTTCTATTTGTGATCTTTGACACGCTTTAAGTCCCGCCTCTCCCATCTCTTCACTGGTTTTTAGGAGCATGTACCCACGTGGGTGATTGAAAGATGAACTGAGGTTGACGCTTCAGTTCATTTGGTGGTGGTAACCCAGCTAGCAATGAGGACTCGTCCCAGAAGCAGCCCTCTGTTCCGGGGGCCGGAACATATTGAATTGGCCCAGAATCGGGTGTCGAACTCGGCCCGGAATCAAAAGGAATGACTGCCCAGAATCGGCCCAAGTACATCGGGCCGTTTCCGTCTACTAGAATTCAGCCGACTTTGCCGGCATCTTACTAGAACCACCTCAGAAGTGTCCAAATGCACATTTAAATAAATGTATACAAATTGCCTTTTGCCTTTGCTTAGCTAACATAAGAGGATTTAGTCATTTAAAATATTATTATTATCCAATTTATACCCATCCACAAAATTTAGTCAGAGGAAACACCGTACACCTAGTGACCTTGTAAGCACCTGTCCCGCCACTGGAGTCGCTACAGCGCGATGGGACAAGGACAAATCCTCCCCTAACTCAGATGATGCTGGGCCAATTGTAATTCGCATGGGTATTGAACTAGCATCTGTAGTTCACAGTTTGCACTGCAATACAATGCAAGTCTTAGACCATTGCACCACCCAGGAGGCTCTGTTCAACAAAGTTTGTCATGCTCATCAGTTGCCTAGCACAAAGTATCAAAATACTAAAATACTACTTAAACAGGACTCTTAAATTATTTTATTTAAATGTTAAATGGTATTTTATGATCACAGAAACAATGAGAAAATATGGGAAAATAAGTAAGTAAATAGTGAAATGTTAATTACATAAAGCAGCCCGTGTAATCATCTGCCAGAGAGTAGCCCCAATCGGCCCGAGCCTCAAGTAATACATTTGGGCCGATTAACTCACATTGGAATTCTCACCCATTTACACACAATACCCCATTATGACAAAGTTAAAACGTATTTTTTTAAATGTTTGCAAATTTATTGAAAATTAAATACAGAAATATCTCTTGGATGTTACTATTCGCACCTCTGTCAATACTTTGCAGAAGCACCTTTGGCAGTGATTACAGCTGTGAGTCTTTCTGGGTAAGTCTCTAAGAGCTTTCCACACCTGGATTGTGCAACATTTGCCCATTATTTCTATTCAAAATTCTTCAAGCTCTGTCAAGTTGATTGTTGATCAATGCTAGACAACCATTTTCAGGTCTTGCCATAGATTTTCAAGAAGATTTGGGTTAAAACTGTAACTCAGCCACTCGGGAACATTCACTGTCTTCTTGGTAAGCAACTCCAGTGTAGATTTGGCTTTGTGTTTTAGGTTATTATCATGCTGAAAGGTGAATTCATCTCACAATGTCGAGTGGAAAGACAGGTTTTCCTTTAGGATTTTGCCTTTGCTTAACTAACATATGGATGGTCATGCCATGGATCATTTAGCTATTGGATTTAGAATTTTAGAACCCCTTTAGGTCTATATATATATATTGATAAAATTCTATATTTTATCAAATATAAAATAATTGATAAAATTCTATAGAATTATAGAATTTGAAACGCATTGAATAACATGGGGAAAAAAGCTGGCAAAAAATGAATCATAAGAAATAAGATTTTGGAGTGTCTGTCCTATATCTAAGTGATATGAAAGCTCAGGAAAAAAACGTTTTTTTGGACACATATTTAACCACTTTTTTGGGGGGGGAGGCACAAAACTACCTCCATACTTCCATTTTTCTGTATGGGTTACCTTCAGACAAGTCCCGTGACACTTGTGGGGGTCGTAGAGCAAAACGGAGAACACCATAGTGGTCGTGAGTCTCCCCTTTCCATGGAGTGGATCTGGGGTCAGTTTGGCATTTCCCCCACTAATGGTTAAGGTTAGGATTGGGGGAGGGAAAGCTGATCCTAGATCTGTACCTAGGGGCAAATTCTTTCTACTCCCTGCACTTCCAGCTGCTTCCACTCTCAGCCCCTACGCCTCGACAACGGTTGCCAAGCACCACAACTGGAAACTATCACAGAGGCCGGCAGCTGGCCAGCCTGCCAGATGTGCAGCATTCTCCTCATCCCTGTAACCCAAGCTGTAATTCCCTCCCACCCACGCACGCACGCACGCACGCACGCACGCACGCACGCACGCACGCACGCACGCACGCACGCACACACACACACACACACACACACACACACACACACACACACACACACACACACACACACACACACACACACACACACACACACACACTGGCCTACACAAAATACCCAATAATGCAAAAGTGGAAATATGTTTTTTTGAAATGTTTACAAATTAATAAAAGATGAAAAGCTGAAATATCTTGATTCAATAATTATTCAACCCTTGTGTTATGGCCAGCCTAAATTAGTTCAGGAGTAAACATGTGCTTAACAAGTCACATAATATGTTGCATGAACTCACTTTGTGTGCATTAACAGTGTTAAACATGATTTTTCAACGAATACCTCATCTCTGTACCCCACACATTCAATTATCTGTAAGATCCCTCAGTCGAGCTGTGAATTTCAAACACTGATTCAACCACAAAGACCAGGGAGGTTTTCCAGTGCCTCGCAAAGAAGGGCACCGATTGGTTGAAAAAAAGTAGACATTGAATATCCCTTTGAGTATGGTGAAGTTATTAATTGCACTTTGGATGGTGTATCAATACACCCAGTCACTACAAAGATAGACGTCCTTCTTAGCTCAGTTGCTGGAGAGGAAGGAAACCACTCAGGGATTTCACCATGGCCAATAGTGACTTTAAAACAGTTCCAGAGTTTAATGGCTGTGATAGAACAAAACTGAGGATGGATCAACATTATAGTTACTCCACAACACTAACCTAAATGACAGAGTGAAAAGAAGGAAGCTTCTAGAGAATAAACATATTCCAAAACATGCAAGTAAAGCTAAAACAAATGTGTCAAATAAAGGAACTTTATGTCCTGAGGCATATCCTGAGGTATATCTGTCACAAGTGTAGGGAGGAGTAGGCAGGAGGCAGTCGCAGGTTTAGAACTCCTGAATGTATTAAAAGCACCAAATATAAAAGCTGGACGAAACCCAAAGTGAAAAATAAAAAAGTACTCAGGAAATAGTAGGAGAGATTCCTCTCAGGAAAACAAGCAACATTTACAACGACAGACAAAGACAAATGACAGAGGGAGTATATAAACAGTGATAGAGTGGGGATTGGAACCAGGTGTGTGTAATGATGACGAGACAAGTCTGGGGTTGATGAGTGAAGGGTGTTTACCAGCAGCAGGTTCGGCAGCAGCTAGGTCTTTCGACGCCGGACGCCTGAGCTGGACAGGAGGGTGAGCCAAAACAAAGGCTGGTGTGACAATATCCAACACAACACATCACTCAGTAACACTCGTCATGTTTTCAAGCATTGTGGTGGCTGCATCATGTTATGGGTATGCTTCTCATTGGCAAGGACCAGGGAGTTTTTTTAGGATAAAAATAAATGGAATACAGCTAAGCACAGGAAAAATCATAGAGGAAAACCTGGTTTAGTCTGCTTTCCAACAGACACTGGGATACAAATTCACCTTTCAGCAGGACAATAACCTAAAACACAAGGCCAAATATAAACTGGGTTTTCTTACCAAACTGTCAGTAAATGTTCCTGAGTGGCTTAGTTACAGGTTTCACTTATATTGTCTTGAACATCTATGGAAAGACTTGAAAATGTCTTTAACAAAGATCAATATCCAGCTTGACAGCGCTTGAATAATTTTTTTAAGAATACTGTGCAAATATTGTACAATCCAGGTGTGCAAAGTGCTTAGAGACTTAACCAGAAATACAGTACTCACAGCTGTAATTGCTGCCGAAGGTGATTCTAACATCTATAGTCAAGGGGTGTGAAGAAGTTACGTAAACAAGATAATCCTGTATTTAATTTTCAACAAATAGGCAAGAATGGCTAAAAACATGTTTTCACTTCATCGATATGAGGTATTATCTTTAGATGGGTGAGAAAAAATGTATACATTTAATCAATTTTGAAATCAGGCTGTAACACAATAAAATGTGGAATAAGTCAAAGGGTATGAATACTTTCTAAAGGCACTGTAGTCCCTGTTACCATACTCACACCCGCACATAGGTGTCCCCATCTCCAAGGGCTTTTCCTGGTGAGGTAGCAGAACCCTGGGAGTGGAGTGAAGTTGCCCTAGATGTTGACATTGGGTCAGTTTTGCATTTAACCCACTAACGGTTAAGGTTTGGATTGGGGGAAGAGATACTGATCCTAGATCTGTACACTCTTAGAAAAAAGTGTTCCAAAAGGGTTCTTCGGCTGTCTCCATAGGATAACCTTTTTTGGTTCCAGGTAGAAGTCTTTTGGGTTGCATGTAGAACACTCTGTACAAAGGGTTCTAAATGGAACCCAAAAGAGTTCTACCTGCAATTAAAAAGGGTTCTTCAAAGGATTCTCCTACGGGGACAGCGGAATAACCCTTTAAGATTCTAGATAGCGCCTTTTTTCTAATAATGTACTTAAGGGAAAATTTACCCTGGAGTGCCAAACCCCAGCCGGACTTGGCTCTGCCCACAGATTCCCCCGTAGAAATTAGCCGCTACTCTTACCCTGCAATTGAGGGTTGGTCCGGGAGAGGTGACAACATGATAATGACACACAGACACAGCAGTTGCTAGAACCGTTGTACACTGCTCCACTAACCACATGACGGTAGGTCAGAGAGTGGATCTTTTTTGTTAGTGTTAACTTCTTATGGCTGCGGGGCAGTATTGAGTAGCTTGGATGAAAAGGTGCCCAGAGGTGCCCAGAGTAAACTGCCTGCTCCTCAGTCCCAGTTGCTAATATATGCATATTATTATTAGTATTGGATAGAAAACATTCTGACGTTTTCTAAAACTGTTTGAATGATGTTTGTGGGTATAACAGAACTCATATGGCAGGCAAAAACCTGAGAATAAATCCAACCAGGAAGTGGGAAATCTGAGGTTGGTCGATTTTCAACTCAGCCCCTATCGAATACACAGTGAGATATGGGTCATTTTGCACTTCCTACGGCTTCCACTATATGTCAACAGTCTTTAGAACCTTGTCTGAAGCTTCTACTGTGAAGTGGGGCCGAATGAGAGGGGATTGAGTAAGGTCTCCCATGACCTGAACATGAGCTGACCATGCACGTTCATTTGAGAGCGAGCTCTGTTCTATCGCATTTCTAAAGACAAAGGAATTCTCCAGTTGGAACATTATTGAAGATTTATGTTAAAAACATCCTAAAGATTGATTCAATACATCGTTTGACATCTTTCTACTGACTGTTACGGAACTTTTTGACATTTCGTCTGCTTTTAGTAAACGCGCTTCGTGGCTTTGGATTTGTTTACCAAACGCGCTAACAAAAGTAGCTATTTGGACATAAATGATGGACATTACCGAACAAATCAAACATTTCTTGTGGAACTGGGATTCCTGGGAGTGCATTCTGATGAAGATCATCAAAGGTAAGTGAATATTTATAATGTTATTTCTGACTTCTGTTGACTGCACAATATGGCGGATATATTTTTGTCTTGTTTGGGCCCTGAGCGCCGACCTCAGATTATTGCATGGTTTGCTTTTTCCGTAAAGCTTTTTTAAAATCTGACACAGCGGTTGCATTAAGGAGAAGTGGATCTAAAATTCCATGTATAAAACTTGATCTTTGATCAACGTTTATTATGAGTATTTCTGGAAATTGATGTGGCTCTCTGCAAAATCACCGGATATTTTTGGAACTACTGAACATAACGCGCCAATGTATACTGAGATTTTTTTATATAAATAGGAACTTTACCGAACAAAACATACATGTATTGTGTAACATAAAGTCCTATGAGTCTCATCGGATGAAGTTAGTGATTCAATTTCTCTCTATTTCTGCTTTTTGTGACTCCTGTCTTTGGCTGGAAAAATGGCTGTGTTTTTCTGTGATTTGGCAGTGACCTAACATAATCGTTTGTGTGGCTTTCGCTGTCAAGCCTTTTTGAAATCAGACACTGTGGTTGGATTAACAACAAGATTACCTTAAAAATGGTATTTAAGATACTTGTATGTTTGAGGAATTTTAATTATGAGATTTCTGTTGTTTTAATTTGGCGCCCTGCACTTTCACTAGCTGTTGTCAAATCAATCCCTTTAACGGGATTGCAGCCATAAGAAGTTTTAAAGAATAATGCACGATACACTGCGGGGTAAAACCTGTTGAAATTACGTTATTTCAACAGCAATACTGGTTGGAATGACACCATTCCAAAGAGTTTTTCCCTTTGGGTAGAAATGTAAATATCAGATCCTTCATTAATCAGGTCCTTGGCAAAGAAATAGATCATAAAAGCTTGAAAAAGGGTTTTCGACGTCAAAAGATTTTACTTATGTACTCAATGGTTATGCACACACGCAATAATTGTGAGCCTATTGCATGCACAGCCAGTGTGGCATCCCAACATGACTCCAAAGATGACGAAAGAGAAGGCCAACCAATGGTCCATTTATATCAGGACTATGGAGCACCCTATCCACACAAGTAGCTCCCACCTACCTGAATCGCCTCTGCTGCACCCCAGTGTTTTACAGTCTTACGGTTCATAGAACAAATTCCACAGAATAGCCATGCTCTGAGGTTGTTAGATATTGTTAGATTGACACAGTCGCTAATTAAGTTTGACCTGGGGCATGACCAGTCACCTCCCTGGTCGGGTTTAGAGAGATGGTAGCTTTGTTTGAAGTGGTAGCGAGAAATAAGGAACGTTCAAGGAACTTGACCATCTTTTGTAGCCTTGTCATTGGAACTTGAACACACATATTTTAGTTACAGAGAGCATGTCTATTTTTACTATCAACAATCCTTTAATCTTTTCCGTCTGATTTAGGTACTTGGGACAATACAAATGCCAGCCTTGAGTTGATTCCCCCATGATAAGGAATCAAGGCATCAGTGTGTTAACAAAGACTGCTGATTCTACTTCTGATACCATTTTAGTCTTGACCCTAACCCTTATCTCCAGCCGCTCACCCCCATCTGTGCCCTATCCCCCATGGCTTTCCCAGAAGCCTTTGTGTTCTGTCACAGGCCGTGACTAGAAGAATGTAAACATGGAGGTTCTGATGAGTCGCATGCCTTTTATTGGTATTAGACAACTAACTATCATGGCGACCAGTCAAGGAAAAGTCACCCCGCTTACGAAACCCACGCTGGGCCAATTACGAAACCCACGCTGGGCGCCGCCCTATGGGACTCCCAATCACGCCCGGATGTGATACAGCCTGGATTTGAACCAGAGACCAGGATCCCAAATAAAACGTGAATTACGTTCGGAAAGCTTTTGCCAGTTCGAATAACATAGAGGGGTATCTCCTGGGTGGGTGGCCAAAACTGGGTAGCCGTAGCATTAGCTTTGCCTTTAGAAACAAAGGTATACTTAGCTAGGCTACACTATCAACACAAGCCTCCATAAATCAGCTCTTGTTTGAACGCGTAAAATCCTGGCCTTCAGAGAGACAATTATGAAGTCAAGAGAGAGAGACAGAGGACTCTGACGGAGCATTCTGCTACAATTATTTAGAGGGAGAGAGAAGCTGAAAGCAATGGTAAAGTTGGAGCTGAAGGGAACATCATAAATAACTGCTGTCTCCTCTCTCTCTCTCTCTCTCTCTCTCTCATCCTTTCACTCTTTTTTCTCTGCTTTCCTTCTCGCTCTGTCTTATTCTGATATTCAATGGCTTGCTCTCTCTCTCTCTCTCTCTCTCTCTCTCTCTCTCTCTCTCTCATCTCTCTCTCTCTCTCTCTCCTCTCTCTCTCTCTCTCTCTCCTCTCTCTCTCTCTCTCTCTCTCTCTCTCTCTCTCTCTCTCTCCTCTCTCTCTCTCTCTCTCTCTCTCTCTCTCTCTCTCTCTCTCTCTCTCTCTCTCTCTCTCTCTCTCTCTCTCTCTCTCTCTCTCTCTCTCTCTCTCTCGGCCAGAGGGAGCACATTTGAAATCCATTAGTGATGGTGTTGCCAGGTGTACATCAGCAGAAGCCATAAATTGTTTTATTGGATGAAGTTTTTGCAAAGTGATGAGCTCAGCGATACCAATTCCCGGCAAAGTGCTATGTTATTGTGTGTGTGTGTGTGTGTGTGTGCGCGCGCGTGCGTGCGCGTGTGTTGGATCATTCTATGTCTTTGATTGACAAGCAGGCCTTTGCATATTTTTCCTCATGCACATTTCACTATTCTTTCATATCTGTGTCAGTAGGCTACGTAATCGTTCACATGAATCGCGTCACCATGCAAAAATGTTTCTCACAGCTGGTTTATCATGCTTTACACGTGCATCAGTAGTTTTTAAGTGATTTTGATAGCCTACTGACTGTTCCCCCTTGGACCACTGATATAATAGCTGACACTGTAGCACCGCAGGGATGTTGCCCCTAGGTGTCACGTTCCTGACCTATTTATGTTAGTTGTTATGTGTGTTAGTTGGTCAGGACGTGAGGTTGGGTGGGCATTCTATGTTTTCTGTTTCTGTGTTGGTTTTGGGTTGCCTGGTATGGCTCTTAATTAGAGGCAGGTGTTTGGCGTTCCTCTAATTAAGAGTCATATTTAGGGAAAGGCGTTGTCACAGTGTTCGTTGTGGGTGATTGTCTTCCGTGTTTGTGTATGTCTTTGCACCACACGGGACTGTTTTCGGTTTGTTTTGTTCATCGTTGTTTTTGTGTAGCCTGTTTTCTCTATTCGTGCGTTCTTCTTGTTTCATGTAAGTTCGTTGTCTAGGTCTGTCTACACCGTTTGTTGTTTTGTTAGTTTATTCAAGTTCGTGTTTTTTCGTTAATAAATATGTGTTCAAACTCCACTGCGCCTTGGTTCGATCAATACTCCTCCTTTTCGACCGAAGAGAAGGAGGACCGCCGTTACAGAATCACCCACCATTCCAGAGCCAAGCAGCGGAGTAAATGGAGTAAGGGACAGGAAAAGAAGGAGGAATGGACTTGGGACGATATATTGGACGGAAAAGGTTGCTACACATGGGAGGAGATCCTGGCTGGTAGGGATCGCCTCCCATGGGAACAGCTGGAGGCACTGAGGAGAGCAGAGGCTACCGGAGAGAGGAACCGGAGTTATGAGGGAACGCGTCTGGCACGGAAGCCCAAAAAGCCCGTGAGTAACACCCAAAAATTTCTTGGGGGAGGCTAAGAGGTAGTGGGAGGCTAAGAGGTAGTGGGCCAAGGGCAGGTAGGAGACCTGCGCCCACTTCCCAGGCTTACCGTGGAGAGCGGGAGTACGGGCAGGCGCCGTGTTACGCAGTAGAGCGCACGGTGTCTCCTGTACGAGTGCATAGCCCAGTGCGGGTTATTCCACCTCCCCGCACTGGCAGGGCTAGATTGGGTATTGAGCCAGGTGTCATGAGGCCGGCTCAACGCGTCTGGTCTCCAGTGCGTCTTCTCGGGCCGGCATACATGGCACCTGCCTTACGCATGGTTTCCCCGGTTCGCCTACATAGGCCAGTGCGGGTTATTCCACCTCCCCGCACTGGTCGGGCTACCGGGAGCATTCAACCAGGTAAGGTTGGGCAGGCTCAATGCTCAAGAGTGCCAGTAGCCTCCACGGTCCGGTATTTCCGGTGCCACCTCCCCGCCCCAGCCTAGTACCTACAGTGCCTACACTACGCACTAGGCTACCAGTGCGTCTCCTGAGCCCTGTTCCTCCTCCACGCACTCTCCCTGTAGTGCGTGTATCTAGCCCGGTGCCTCCAGTTCCGGCACCACGCACTAAGCCTCCTGTGCGTCTCCAGAGCCCTGTACACACTGTATCTTCTCCCCCTACTAATCCTGATGTGCTTGTCCTCAGCCCGGTGTCACCAGTGCCGGTACCTCGCACCAGGTATAGAGTGGGCTTTGAGAGTACAGTGTGCCCTGTCCCTGCTCCCCGCACTAGTAGGAAGGTGCGTATCCTTAGCCCGGTGCCTCCAGTTCCGGCACCACGCACCAGGTCTACAGTGCGCCTTATCCGGCCAGAGCCATCCGTCTCCCCAGCGCCATCTGAGCCATCCGTCTCCCCAGCGCCATCTGAGCCATCCGTCTCCCCAGCGCCGTCTGAGCCATCCGTCTGCATTGAGCCTGCAAAGCCGCCCGTCTGCCATGAGCCTGCAAAGCCGCCCGTCTGCCATGAGCCTACAGAGCCGTCCGCCAGACAGGAGCCGCTAGAGCCGCCCGCCAGACAGGAGCCGCTAGAGCCGCCCGCCAGACAGGATCTGCCAGAGCCGCCAACCAGACAGGATCTGCCAGAGCCGCCAACCAGACAGGATCTGCCAGAGCCGCCAACCAGACAGGATCTGCCAGAGCCGCTAACCAGACAGGATCTGCCAGAGCCGCCAGCGAGCCATGAGCAGCCAGAGCCGTCAGCCAGCCATGAGCGTCGAGAGCCGTCAGCCAGCCATGAGCGTCGAGAGCCGTCAGCCAGCCATGAGCGTCGAGAGCCGTCAGCCAGCCATGAGCGTCGAGAGCCGTCAGCCAGCCATTTGCGTCGAGAGCCGTCAGCCAGCCATGAGCGTCGAGAGCCGTCAGCCAGCCATGAGCGTCGAGAGCCGTCAGCCAGCCATGAGCGTCGAGAGCCGTCAGCCTGCCATGAGCGTCCAGATTCGTCAGTCAGCCATGAGCTGCCCTTCAGCCTGAAACGGCTAGATACCCAGAACTGCCCATCAGTCCAGAGATGTCTCTCTGTCCGGAGCTGCCTTTCAGTCCGGAGTTGCCCCTCTATCATTATCTCCCTCTCTATCTTGATCTACCTCTATATTCTTATCTATCTCTCTGTCCTGGTGCTGTCCCTATCAGTGATGTTACTAAGAGGATTTTGTGGGGGTAAAAGGAGGGTGGACATTCTTAGAGGGAGATGGAAGCTAGGATGGATTATGGTGGGGTGGGGACCTCGCCCGGAGCCTGAGCCACCACCGTGGTTAGATGCCCACCCAGACCCTCCCCTAGACTTTGTGCTGGTGCGCCCGGAGTTCGCACCTTATGGGGGGGGTAATGTCACGTTCCTGACCTATTTATGTTAGTTGTTATGTGTGTTAGTTGGTCAGGACGTGAGGTTGGGTGGGCATTCTATGTTTTCTGTTTCTGTGTTGGTTTTGGGTTGCCTGGTATGGCTCTTAATTAGAGGCAGGTGTTTGGCGTTCCTCTAATTAAGAGTCATATTTAGGTAGGCGTTGTCACAGTGTTCGTTGTGGGTGATTGTCTTCCGTGTTTGTGTATGTCGTTGCACCACATGGGACTGTTTTCGGTTTGTTTTGTTCATCGTTGTTTTTGTGTAGCCTGTTTTCTCTATTCGTGCGTTCTTCTTGTTTCATGTAAGTTCGTCGTCTAGGTCTGTCTACACCGTTTGTTGTTTTGTTAGTTTATTCAAGTTAGTGTTTTTTCGTTAATAAATATGTGTTCAAACTCCACTGCGCCTTGGTTCGATCAATACTCCTCCTTTTCGACCGAAGAGAAGGAGGACCACCATTACACTAGGTGCAGATCTAGGATCAGCTTCCCCTTCCCCAATCCTAACCTTAAACAACATAGTTGGGAAAATGCTAAACTGACCTAAGATCAACGTCTAAGGGCAATTAAACCCTACTCCCTGATGCTACAGTTGATACAGTAGCCCCACATCCCTATGGTCATATTGTACATCCACCTCCATCCTTCTGCCCCCTAATCTCTCCTCCCCACTTCTTCTCTCTCTCAATTCAATTCGAGGGATGTATTGGCAATGGAAACATATGTTAACATTGCCAAAGCAAGTGAATTAGACAATAAACAAAAGTAAAATAAACAATACAAATGTACAGTAAACATTTATAATGACAATGTCATTATGTCTATATGCAGTGGTGTAACAATGTGCAGATAGTTAAAGTACAAAAGGGAAAATAAATACACATAAATATGGATTGTATTTACAATGGTGTTCTTCACTAGTTGCTCTTGTGGCAACAGGTCACAAATATTTCTGCTGTGATGGCACACTGTGGTATTTCACCCAGTAGATAAGAGCGTTTATCAAAATTGGGTTTGTTTTCAAATTCTTTGTGGATCTGTGTAATCTAAGGGAAATATGTCTCTCTAATATGGTCTTACATTTGGCAGGAGGTTAGGAAGTGCAGCTCAGTTTCCACCTCATTTTGTGGCAGTGTGCACATAGTCTGTCATCTCTTGAGAGGCAGGTCTGCCTACGGTGACCTTTCTCAATAGCAAAACTATGCTTACTGAGTCTGTACATAGTCAAAGCTTTCCTTAAGATTGGGTCAGTCACAGTGGTCAGGTATTCTGCCACTGTGTACTCTCTGTTTAGGGCCAAATAGCATTCTGGTTTGCTCTGTTTTTTAATTCTTTACAATGTGTCAAGTAGTTCTCTTTTTGTTTTCTCATGATTTGGTTGGGTCTAACAGTATTGCTGTCCTGGGGCTCTGTGGCATCTGTTTGTGTTTGTGAACAGAGCCCCAGGACCAGCTTGCTTAGTGGACTCTTCTCCAGGTCTCTCTATAGGTGATGACTTTGTTATGTAAGGTTTGGGAATCGCTTCCTTTTAGGTGGTTGTAGAATTTAGGGCTCTTTTCTGGATTTGGATAATTAGCTGGTATCGGCCTAATTCTGCTCTGCATGCATTATTTGGTGTTTTACGTTGTACACAGAGGATATTGCTGCAGAATTCTGCATGCAGAGTCGTAATTTGGTGTTTGTCCCATTTTGTGAATTCTTGGTTGGTGAGCAGGCCACAGACCTCACAACCACAAAGGGCAATGGGTTCTATAACTGATTCAAGCATTTTTAGCCAGATCCTAACTGGTATGTCAAATTTTATGTTCCTTTTGATGGCATAGAAGGCCCTTCTTGCCTTGTCACTCAGCTCGTTCACAGCTTTGTGGAAGTTACCTGTGGGACTGATGTTTAGGCGGAGGTATGTATTGTTTTTTTGTGTTCTCTAGGGCAACGGTGTCTGGATGGAATTTGTATTTGTGGTCCTGGCAACTGGACCTTTTTTGGAACATCATTATTTTTTGTCTTAATGAGATTTACTGTCAGGGCCAAGCTCTGGCAGAATCTGTGCAGAAGATCTAGGTGCTGCTCTCTCTCTCTCTCTCTTTCTGGTTGAAGAAGGGACTGTTTGTGTAGAGTTGTTGACATTAGGCCCCTCGCCCACCCCCAACCTCCTCCAAGTCACACAGCTGTGTGCAGTGCAAACACAGTTGGGGGCCCTCAGGCCACGTTGCCATGGCGAAACACTGGAACAACCCTGGATACCGTCCCTGGATACCATCCCACCACAGTCATACCCAGGCCTAAGTAGTCCAAGGTAGATGTAGAGTCCTCTCAGTGTAACAGGAGGTATGTACAGGCTGTGTCCCAAATGGCACTCTATTCCCTATATGGGTGATTTATTTAAGAAAACAATTAAGTCTCCAAACATAGTTTTTTTTTTACATCATGCTATGTAACATTTTAATCCAAGGCAATAACTAAGATATTGTAAAATTAATATAGTATAAAGTAATTGTTTATAAACCTACTGTATTTCTATTGAGATGTGGCTGTCCCAAACCTTGGCTCCTAAATTTCATGTTTAAAAATAAAGCAATTCATGATTAAAAATGTTTTTAAAAACGAATAGTTCAATATAACATCTTGAGTTGTTCTGTTATTACATGCTGAAAATACTGATCTAATTCATAGTTGTGTTTATTAATGTGCCTTAAGCCACACCCCTACAAATATCACCAGGTGATGGGATTGAACTGCTCTCCAGCATTGCCCCATGTGTGAGTAGTCTGTCTGCAAACATTTTGGAGAAAATTAGTGAGCAAGTTGGTAAACCTTCATGTATTTCTAAAAAGTGTCACTACTGACCATCTAATATATCAAGAAATATAAGTACGATTTTGGGGCAAAAAATATATGTTTACTGTTATGTGCATATGTCCAAATGAAAGATAACCAGACAGGTAGGTATGGGGATTCTTTACAATCCAAAATAATTACAAATTATCCCAACCGAAATGGTTACAACAGAAACAATAGACACGATAGAGATATATAGAGATCTCATCTTTATATCCGTGCTATTATGGCTTCTGTGACAGCAAGGGCAGAGCCATCTCCATTTTAAAGTTGCATGCTCCATGCTCTACCAACTGAGATACAGAGGACCACCACGTGGGTAGTGGACAAGTGCACACTTCACAAAAAAAGTGTAGAGTATTGAGGTGCATAGCTAGCAGGGGGGCTCCAACCCTCCATGAACCAAACATTGCCATCTTTACTGTGCTATACTTTACTGTACTGTACTGTAGTCTACTGTAATGTACTGTACACTACTGTACTGTGCTCTACTGTACTGTACCCTACTCTAGGGGAACAAAAGAATGATGTGGCACACCTAAACTTTTCCTAACAATGTATTTAGTTGTTATGACCTCCATCTCATTTGATCCATGCTGCAAATCATCCATTTTCTGTGACAAAAGTATTTAATAGATTAAATAGGGTTTATTTCAATTATTTTCATAGTTCTTTACAGAAAATGGTTAAGTTGTGTATACCCCTTTAAGAGCACTTTGCAAATCTCATAGACAGAAAAACTCTGGTAGCTCAGGTAAAATAGGTTTTGCTTTTGAACGGAAAGGTCTACAAGCAGGTTTTCTGCATTGTAAAGGTGCCACCACAGACACAAAGCCCTGCTCCATTTGTTTATTTGGCAGAAGTTGTGGTACTGCTAAGCCTCATTAGACTTGCCTGTACTAATGGTTCTCACAGGCAAAATAAAATTATACAAATGACTTTGCTCATAACGCGCGCCCCTCAAATTAAACAAATGTAACAACAGCTCCAGCAACAGCTCCAAAACGATACAGATGCAACCATGTGTGCCATTTAATGTACAGTTGAAGTCGGAAGTTTACATACACTTAGGTTTACATACACTTAGGTAACAAACTATAGTTTTGGCAAGTTGGTTAGGACATCTACATGACACAAGTAATTTTTCCAACAATTGTTTACAGACAGATTATTTCACTTATAATTCACTGTATCACAATTCCAGTGGGTCAGAAGTTTACATACACTAAGTTGACTGTGCCTTTAAACAGCTTGGAAAATTCCAGAAAATGATGTCATGGCTTTAGAAGCTTCTGATAGGCTAATTAACATCATTTGAGTCAATTGGAGGTGTACCTGTGGATGTATTTCAAGGCCTACCTTCAAACTCAGTGCCTCTTTGCTTGACATCATGGGAAAATCAAAAGAAATCAGCCAAGAAAAATTGTAGACCCCCACAAGTCTGGTTCATCCTTGGGAGCACATTCCATACGCCTGAAGGTACCACCTTCATCTGTACAAACAATCGTGCACAAGTACAAACACCACGTGTCCACGTAGCCGTCATACCAGTCAGGAAGGAGACGCGTTCTGTCTCCTAAAGATGAACGTACTTTGGTGCGAAAAGTGCAAATCAATCCAAGAAAAACAGCAAAGGACCTTGTGAAGATGCTGGAGGAAATAGGTACAAAAGTATCTATATCCACAGTAAAAACGAGTCCTACAGAATATGTTTTTATTGTACTTGTATTTAACTAGGCTGGTCCGTTAAGAACAAATTCTTATTTACAATGACAGCCTACCAGGGAACAGTGGGTTAACTGCCTTGTTCAGATTTTTACCTTGTCAGCTCAGGGATTTGATCCAGCAGCCTTTCAGTTACAGGCCCAACCTTCTAACCACTAGGCTACCTGCCACCCTTATGTTACAGTCCCTGATGTCTCTCTGGAAGGAGATCCTTGCCCTGAGCTCATCTACTTTATTGCCCAGGGACTGAACATTAGCGAGTAATATACTTATTTAAAAAGTAACTCAGAAGTTTAGGTGTTAAACACGGAATCTTACGGTTAGGCACTAACTTCGAATAGTTAAGGTAAGGTTTGGGAGAGGCTTAAAAAAATAGTATATATATATTTTCGGCAACCTTTGGAATCAGAGGAGATGCTTATGGCCACCCACCATCCCCATCCACAATGCCCTAGCAAAACCGAAACCTACTTGAAAGTAACAACGTTCACGGTTGCCCCTAGTGGCCGGTTTTCGTTATCTCCCAACGTCCTTTGACATGGATGGACGTCGAATGCTGACTTGTAGCACGGATGACCTGTCTACCTTTTATGGCATGCAGACATGTACCTTGAGAATAAAACCATGTTTTGTTGTGTACAGATGGAGGATGAGAGAGGCAATGAATCAGCCACGGGTTTATGAGAAGCATACATTTGTTATGGAGGAGCCCAGTCTGTATTTTAAGGAGAGAGAGAGAGGGAGTTTCCCTTACAACCCAGACTAAAAACAAAGCATTAAAGGGATAGTTCAACCAAATCACAAAATACATATTAGTCTCCTTACCATGTAAGCCATCTATGGGCAAGGTAAGATAACGATGCATGTTTTGGTTTTGTTTCCCTAGCCACTGTCTCCAAATGTTAACATTTGAATAATTTGTGGGAACGATCCCTTTTAACCATGAACAGTGCGCTAGTAGGCAGCTACCCATCCCCCTAAGCAAGTGCCCCAAGCCCCAGAGTCGTACGTCTCTTCACCCCACACAGAGAACATCTGTGGCTCACAGCATTGTGTAATCCCACTCTCCACCACCTTCCACCCATTGGGTGTGCCGTCAGGCCCTGCTGACGTAGGCTTGAGCATTTGAGTAGAGATAAAGAATAGAGAGGGACGTCTGGTACTAATGGAGTGATTACTGGAGAGAGGAGGAGAACAGGAGAAAGAAAAGCAAGAATGAAGGAGGAGGAGAAAAGGAGCGTCTGGACAGAATGTTCCAACATTTCAATAAACAGACGGAGGAAAAAAAGAAAGAAGAAATATAGATTGAGACAGCCAGAGAAAGGGAGGTAGAGAGGAGGGGGAGTTAGAGAAAACAACAGAGAGCAAGAGAGAGAAAGTGAGACGGTGAGAATGCACGTGAGTGGCAAAGAGAGTGAGAAAAAGTGAGAAAAACAGCAAATGGTGTTGAGTAATGGCACTTTGACCGGAACACACGCGTGACGTACGTTAATGTACGGTACATACGAGAACACACTGAAATACGTGCACCAAACATATACACTGCATGAAAACAAACGCAGGCTTGAATTCACATATGGGAATAACAAACATACTTTGATGACTTCATAAACACACACGAACACACACACTGAAATATGATTACAGGATGGGTGAACACTATAATGACGGTGATGTATGTAAGATTGCTCTTAATTAGCCGTAGATGCCCATCACAGTAAAACGTACTGAGTAACACATGAACATTTGAATGATGTCACACACATCTAATGGAGTTCACATGGAGGCCCCTGTAGTTCTGACTAGTAATGGCTGCTTCAGGAAAAACAAGCTCACTGACTCTGATGTTACACAGAGTAACTAACAGTCACAATGATGTATTCTCTGTCAGTCTGATGTTGACAATAATGAAATATAGCTGTACCTAATCTCTCCAAAAATCACTGACTGATTATTCTGGTTGGCTGGTTAATGCGTCACTGATTCTTTCGACAAATCATGATTTGTGGGGATGTTCATTTGACCGAGACGATTTCAGAGGAGGGTGTCTGCATCACTGGCGCTAGTCTAAAAAAATCTCTACTCTCTCCCGTAACCAAATCCAGTAGTTAATTTACAGTCCCACGTGAGGATAAAAACAAATACACGGATGGATTCAAACATATTGATATGATAAAATAAAGGTAAAAAATATGTTTTAAATATGCTGAGCTTCAACAGACAATGACTGTGAACACGACAATGACAGTGATGTACGTAGACTGTAATTACTCATAATGTCCCGTAAATGCCCATCACGATTACTGAGTAACACATGTACACACACTTAAATTACAGCACACATAGTGATGCTTACGTAGAAGCCCCTGTAGATTTGACGTCATGGCTGCTTTGGGGAAACCTCAATTACTCTGGTGGTGTACACAGATTAAAAGTCACAATGATGTGTTCTCTCTCAAAGTCAGCGAAGTTAACAATAATGAAACAAAGTCCTGTTTGGAAGGAAAGGAAAGACTGTCTTGTTGTGAGTCACAGCTGCCGTTCAGTACAATGATTTCTGGCAATGGAGCAAGTCCAACACCAAATGTTTATACAAAAAAGAAAGTAAGCTTTTACAAACACAGATCGAGGTCGAAACATGTCAGCTTTGACAATATGAATTGAACAAAAACTTGTTGTTGCAGTTTCTATGGGAGATGCCATTACCCTTTCTGCCCTTTCTACCTTTCTACCTGATGTTATGCTTATCCTCGCCAGGAATGGATTTCAAGAAGTGCTGAGGAATTATAATTGGAGGTGATGCACACACACACAGATCAGTACACACAACCTGGTCCCAGAGCATTTTGTATTATTCTGTACGTAAATCCAAAACACTCTATTTACTTTGTGGATGTCCATCATCATATGATACGTTACAAATTACAAATTGTATGATATGTTACAAATTTAAAAAACGTACAATATGTTACGAATTAGAATTTGCTGTGGCTAACGTTAGCTAGCTGGCAAACCTTAGCTAGGCTAGATGTTAGGGTTAGGCTTAAGGCTAGGGTTAGGGGAAGTGTTAGCTAAAATGCTAAATTTGTCCATGATGAGATTTGAACACGCAACATTTTGGGTTGATAGACATTTGCATTATACTTCCACCCACCCACCCTGACCAACCACCCTTCTTTTGTTTTTAACTTAAGTAACCTTCTGTATTATTTAACCATACCAAATTTAACACATCATACTAATCTGAGTTACCTATTTACATATACTATGTTATGTCTAGTCTATGAGACCAAGCTGAGACACACTAGGCTTCATGCTCACACCTGGAAAAAATGTGCCCACATGCACAAACAATAGATAATGCTCATATTGTAGGTGACTGCACAGAGTACACACACACACACACACACACACACACACATACACATACACACACACACACACACACACACACACACACACACACACACACACACACACACACACACACACACACACACACACACACACACACACACCAAAGTATCCTGTGTTCTTGCCTACAGGACCCTTTCCTGATGGTAGTGACACCATCAGGAAAAGTGTCACTACCATCAGGGATTATATTATTAAAGGGATTATGTGGTGCTAGCCATCAATGGAGCATTAAACGACTGATGCAATCAAGGTTAAATCAAATCAAATCTTATTCGTCACATACACATGGTTAGCAGATGTTAATGAGGGTGCAGCGAAATGCTTGTGCTTCTAGTTCTGACAGTGCAGTAATATTTAACAAGTAATCTATCAAATTCACAATGACTACCTTATATCTACAAATGTAAAGGGATGAATAAGAAAATATACATATACATATATGGATGAGTGATGGCTCTGCGGCATAGGCAAGATTCAGTAGATGGTATAGAATACAGTATATACAATTGAGATGAGTAATGTAGGATATGTAGACATTATGAAAGTGCTTTTACTTAAAGTGACTAGTGATACCTTTATTAAATCCATTTATTAAACGTATTAAAGTGGCCAGAGATTTGAGCCTGTATGTTGGCAGCAACTACTCTATGTTAGTGATGGCTGTTTAACAGTCTGATGGCCTTGAGATTGAAAAATAGCTTCTGTCTCTCGGCCCCAGCATTGATGCACCTGTACTCAAATCAAATCAAATGTATTTATAAAGCACTTCTTACATCAGCTGATATCTCAAAGTGCTGTACAGAAACCCAGCCTAAAACCCCAAACAACAAGCAATGCAGGTGTAGAAGCACAGTGGCTAGGAAAAACTCCCTAGAAAGGCCAAAACCTAGGAAGAAACCTAGAGAGGAACCAGACTATGAGGGGTGGCCAGTCCTCTTCTGGCTGTGCTGGGTGGAGATTATAACAGAACATGGCCAAGATGTTCAAATGTTCATAGATGACCAGGGTCAAATAATAATAATCACAGTGGTTGTCGAGGGTGCAACAGGTCAGCACTTCAGAAGTAAATGTCAGTTGGCTTTTCATAGCCAATCATCCAGAGTATCTCTACCAATCCTGGTGTCTCTAGAGAGTTGAAAACGGCAGGTCTGGGACAGGTAGCACGTTCGGTGAACAGGTCAGTGTTCCATAGCCGCAGGCAGAACAGTTGAAACTGGAGCAGCAGCACGGCCAGGTGGACTGGGGACAGCAAGGAGTCATCAGGCCAGGTAGTCCTGAGGCATGGTCCTAGGGCTCAGGTCTTCCGAGAGAGAGAAAGAAAGAAAGAAAGAATTAGAGAGAGCATACTTAAATTCACACAGGACACAGGATAAGACTGGAGAAAAACTCCAGATATAAAAGACTAACCCTTGCGAGTTTGGAGAGTTTGGAGGGAACAGCATTCTCACATAGGTATTCCTCTTGTCCAGATGGGATAGGGAAGTGTTGCAGTGTGATGGCGATTGTGTCGTCTGTGGGCCTATTGGGGCGGTAAGCTAATTGGAGTGGAAATAGAGTATCAGGTAGGGTGGAGGTGATATGATCCTTGACTAGTCTCTAACTGACTTAAAACAGTGAATTTTTCCTGGAATTAAATGTCAGGAAATGTGAAAAACTGAGTTTAAATGTATTTAACTAAGGTGTATGTAAACTTCCGACTTCAACTGTATATATATGTGTGTGTATATATAATATGTGTGTGTTAAATCTTAACATGAAATGATGTGGAAACATCCCACTGGCATACGGTTGGCCAACACTGCAGCTCCAGAGATTGAGGGAGAAAAAAAGCTATTTTGACTCAGAAATACAATGTCTAGAAAAGGGTAGAAATTCCTCAGAATGGGTAAAATCATTCTAGTATATTTATATCTATGAAATGTTGTATGGCAAAGGACCCGAGCCACTCCAGGGAGATAATAGCTTTTTGGCAAAGAAATAGAATGACTAGAACGGGTAAAGACCAGAATAATGTGGATATAAATTCTTGTAATTTTATGCACTTTTATACGGCAAAGGATTTTGGTTATTTCAGTGCCATGATTCAACGCATCTATTTCCACATCTATTTTCACACAGTTTGTGTAGTCGAGCATGAAGCGCTAATCCATGTGGATTATTTTGAGGAAATGTGTTGTATTTCTCTCAGACTGATATCGTAGAAAATATTTTCTTTTAAACTGGTAAGAAATCCTACCATAAAGTACTGTCAAGGTTCACCAGCATGTAGCGGAGACACACCACACAAACAACTCCAAGTTTCAAAAATAAAAACAAAAACAAGGAACAACAGCAAAAAACATTGGTGAAAAGAAGTTTAACCAAAAGCTCAGGGAGACAATGAAACAGCACAGAGAATCATTGGTGAAAGTGTTCCGCACGATGACCTCCAAAACAACAGTGGAAGTCAATGAAAACAATCACCAACATGAACCCAGAAAACCATCCTTGCATACGACAGATGACTTGACAAAAACAAAAGTCACACAAGATTTGATGTGTATGACTTCTCTGTTTAATGTGTGATAATGTGACTGTTACCATTGTTATTGATTGACACCATTGTTATTGATGACCAGAACCTCACAGGATAAAAGAGGCATACTGTACAACCCCTTTAACAAGGATTGTGTGGTTTCATGAGTTAAGAAATGTATTGTCATAAACTCAGCAAAAAAAGAAACGTCCTCTCACTATCAACTGAATTTATTTTCAGCAAACTTAACATGTGTAAATATTTGTATGAACTTAACAAGATTCAACAACTGAGACATAAACTGAACAAGTTCTATAGACATGTGACTAACAGAAATGGATTAATGTGTCCCTGAACAAAGGGGGAGTCAAAATCAAAAGTAACAGTCAGTATCTGGTGTGGCCACCAGCTGCATTAATTACTGCAGTGCATCTCCTCCTCATGGACTGCACCAGATTGGCCAGTTCTTACTGTGAGATTGTACCCCACTCTTCCACCAAGGTACCAGCAAGTTCCTGGACATTTCTGGGGGGAATGGCCCTAGCCCTCACCCTCCGATCCAACAGGTCCCAGAAGTGTTCAATGAGATTGAGATCCGGGCTCTTTGCTGGCCATGGCAGGCCACTGACATTCCTGTCTTGCAAGAAATCACACACAGAACGAGCAGTATCGCTGGTGGCATTGTCATGCTGAGGGTCATGTCAGGATGAGCCTGCAGAAAGGGTACCACATGAGGGAGGAGGATGTCTTCCCTGTAACGCACAGCGTTGAGATTGCCTGCAATGACAACAAGCTCAGTCCGATGATGCTGTGACACACCGCCCCAGACCATGACGAACCCTCCAGCTCCAAATCGATCCCGCTCCGGAGTACAGGCCTCGGTGTAACGCTCATTCCTTCGACAATAAACGTGAATCGGACTATCACCCCTGGTGAGACAAAACCGCGACTCGTCAGTGAAGAGCACTTTTTGCCAGTCATGTCTGGTCCAGCGACGGTGGGTTTGTGCCCATGGGCGACGTTGTTGCAGCATGCCTAAGGCAGGTTCACGCAGGTGAGCAGGGACCCTGGGCATCTTTCTTTTGGTGTTTTTCAGAGTCAGTAGAAAGGCCCCTTTAGTGTCCTAAGTTTTCATAACTGTGACCTTAATTGCCTACCGTCTGTAAGCTGTTAGTGTCTTAACGACCGTTCCGCAGGTGCATGTTCATTAATTGTTTATGTTTCATTGAACAAGCATGGGAAACAGTGTTTAAACCCTTTACAATGAAGATCTGTGAAGTTATCTGGGTTTTAACGAATTATCTTTGAAAGACAGGGTCCTGAAAAAGGGACGTTTCTTTTTTTGCTGAGTTTATAATATGTGTATGAATCCAACAGGCAACACTCAGACATAACATTTCATGTTGCTGAGGGCATTGCTGAGTCTACCTTAAATAAAATGACATTATAACAATCACCTGCACTTTCCTGAACAGTGTGTTATATTAATAAGTATTGGGAACCGTGTAGCATATAGTTTGTCCTCTAAACCTATTTGAAAAATAGAAACAGTATGATTAGACACAAACCCAACAAAAAACAAGGCACTGTTAAATCATCAGATTGAAGCCCTGATTAGTAATGATATGGCAACAATGAAGCAGCAACTGAAATCATAAACCAACAATAAATTACATTCAATAACGATTTTTGCATTAATTACAGTCATACCAAGCATCTAGACTTGTACGCATTAGATGTACACTACCATTCATTGGAACACAGGAGTGATGGTTGCTGATAATGTGCCTCTGTTACGCCTATGTAGATATTCCATTTAAAAAATCAGCCGTTTCCAGCTACAATAGTCATTTACAACATGAACAATGTCTGCACTGTATTTCTGATCAATTTGACATCATTTTAATGGACCAAAAAATGTGCTTTTCTTTCAAAAACAAGGACATTTTTAAGTGACCCCAAACTTTTGAACGGTAGTGTATATTACAAAATATAGTGCTAAAGGGCTTGCCACTTGACATACCTGGTATGCATAGGCAATACATAACATGGCACAAACATTTGTAAGGGCAAATAATTGCCAAGGGACAAAATAGGCTAAGACAAAGCATATTTTGTATTTTTGTTGGTTTCACGTTGACTTCACCTTAGTTGACAACTCAACCAAATGGAAATGAAAACTAGACGTTGAACTGATGTCTGTGCCCAGTAGCACAGGCAGAACAGTGGAGGAACCATGTTACATTCATAAGAACTCTGATGAGGGGCCTCCCGAGTGGCGCGGCGGTACAAGGCACTGCATATCAGTGCTTGACGCGTCACTAAATTATATTTTTTACTTACTTAGCTCATCGCGCTCTTCACGCTCTATCGGCTCCTTGGGGGCGGGTGCTAAGGAGCACGGTTTGGCGGGTCATGTTTCAGAGGACATATGACTGGACCTTCGCCCCTCACAAACCTGTTGGGGAGTTGCCATGATGAGACAAGACGGTCGTTTTATATCACGAAATATAGCCTAAAGCAATAACCAATACAATTTTTAAGGGATAAACGCAGAACCTCTGTACATTTACTAGAAATAATGGCTAACAAATAATAAATTAGGAATACCGAACAATGAATAGGTCAGTGAATCATTTCTTAATTAAAAAACAGGCATACAGTGGCTTGCGAAAGTAGTCACCCCCCTTGGCATGTTTTCTATTTTGATGCCTTACAAACTGGAATTAAAATGGATTTTTAGTTTGTATCATTTGATTTACACAACATGCAAAATATTTGAAGATGAAGATGCACATTTTTTTATTGTGATACAAACAAGAATTAAGACTAAAAAACTGAAAACTTGAGCATGCATAACTATTCACCCCCCCAAAGTCAATACATTGTAGAGCCAACTTTTGCAGCAATTACAGCTGCAAGTATCTTGGGGTATGTCTCTATAAGCTTGGCACAGCTTGGCACACCCATTCTTCAAGGCAAAACTCCTCCAGCTCCTTCAAGTTGGATGGGTTCCGCTGGTGTACAGCAATCTTTAAGTCATAACACATTCTCAATTGGATTGAGGTCTGGGCTTTGACTAGGCCATTCCAAGACATTTAAATGTTTCCCCTTAAACAACTCAAGTGTTGCTTAAACAGTATGCCTAGGGTCATTGTCCTGCTGGAAGGTGAAGCTCTGCCCCAGTCTCAAAAATCTGGAAGACTGAAACAGGATTCCCTCATTAATTTTCCCTGTATTTAGCTCCAACCATCATTCCATCAGTTCTGACCAGTTTCCCAGTCCCTGCCGATGAAAAACATCCCCACAGCATGATGCTGCCACCACCATGCTTCACTGTGGGGATGGGTTTCTCTGGGGGGTGAGAGGTGTTGGGTTTGCGCCAGACATAGTGTTTTCCTTAATAGACAAAAAGCTACATTTTAGTCTCATCTGACCTGAGTACCTTCTTCCATATGTTTGGGGAGTCTCCCACATGCCTTTTGGCGAACACCAAACATGTTTGCTGTTTTTTTCTGGCCACTCTTCCGTAAAGCCCAGCTCTGTGGAGTGTACAACTTAAAGTGGTCCTATGGACAGATGCGCCAATCTCCGCTGTGGAGCTTTGCAGCTCCTTCAGGATTATCTTTGGTCTCTTTGTTGCCTCTGATTAATGCCCTCCTTGCCTGGTCCATGAGTTTGGTGGGGAGTCCTCTCTTGGCAGGTTTGTTGTAGTGCCATATTCTTTCCATTTTTTAATAATGGATTTAATGTTCAAAGTTTCTGATAATTATTTATAACCCAACCCTGATCTGTACTTCTCCACAACTTTGTCCCTGACCTGTTTGGAGAGCTCCTTGGTCTTCATAGTGTCACTTGCTTCGTGGTGCCCCTTGCTTAGTGGTGTTGCAGACTCTGGGGCCTTTCAGAACAGGTGTATATATACTGAGATCATGTGATAGATCATGTGACACTTAGATTGCACACAGGGGGACTTTATTTAACTAATTATGTGACTTCTGAAGGTAATTGGTTGTACCAGATATTCTTTAGTGGCTTCATTTCGAAGGGGGTGAATACATATACACGCACCACTTTTCCGTTTGTATTTTTTGGGAATTTTTTCATTTCACTTCACCAATTTGAACTTTGAAAAATTCATTTCAATTACAGGATGTAATGCAACAAAAGAGGAAAAACACCAAGGGGGGTGAATACTTTTGTAAAGCAATGTACGTTTTAGGTATTTAAGGCCCTGCAACAGATGTCCTGTCCAGGCGGTGTACATCAAGCTGCCTCACGCTACAGAAATAGGAGATTGCCATTTTTTCCCCCAGCTGTCTCATTTATTGGGTAGAGCCATCTACATATCTGCACTCCTCTCTGCGCCCTCAGCCAGCTTAACATCTCCTGCTCCTTGGGGCTTATGTTCTCTGCAATTAAAACACGTCTTTGGTCACCTGTAAATCAGTTTGTTTTTTATTATTCCTGGTCTTGGAGATGTTTGAACGTGTTGTTCCAGCACAGCAGTAACACATTGATAAGCCAATTAAGGGCTTGGTAATTAGTTGATACTAAGCTTGTCAGATGTATTAGTGGCAGTGATCAGCTAGAATTAAAATGCGCACACACACTCACACACCTTACCAACACTCTCTCCCATGCTTCGCCGTCCTCTCTCTTTGACAGTCATGGCATATCATACCTAGCTAGCTAGTTAGCTGTATGTCCTAGTAAGCTAGTTAAGGCATTCACGATGAACATACAATGACCCAGGGTAGCTTAAAGTGACAGCTACCCTGGGAACGCTCTGACTTGACCATCACAAAAAATACATTCCATTGCATGAGTCACATCAGCATCATTTGAATGAACATTCTACATTACCATGGCAATCCAGCCTCAGTTGATAGAACATTCCAAAATACCATGGAAATTATTGCATCACAATACCAGGCATCCATTGTGAGTGTACCCATGAGTTTGCCAGTGAATTACCAGGGTTAGAGCTTCCAAAGCCCTTTCTATTTAACCAAACAGTTATGGTAAGATGGATTTTCATAATGTAAAGAAATCAAAGTATGTAAGAATAGGGTTTGGTACTTACAGGTATCCAAGAAAAAGAAGGAGAAGTTCCTGAATCTATAGTTAGAGAGTTCCTCCGTACAGCGCTTCAGATTCCATGCGAAGTTGTCGACAAAATCCAACTTGAACGTGTTCACCGCTTCGGACAGAGAGGGCAGAGGTACGAACGCCCAATCGTTGCAAAATTTGCTTCATTTAAAGATAAAATAATGGTTAAAAGCCTAGGTAAAAGACTTGCTGGGACCAAAATTGGCATGAATGATCAGTTTCCGAAAGAAATTGCAGAACGGCGCAAAGTTCTGTATCCAATTTTCAAAGAAAACAGATTAAAAGCGAAACGAGTAGCTCTCGTCGTTGATAAACTATATATTGATAACCAGTTGTTCAGAGACACAAAGACTACTCCATGGTTATTTTAAAATTTACAAAATTCTCATAGACGAGGAAAATAAACACAATTCAAGCCCGGTTACTGATTGTAACAATACAACCAAAACATAGCTTTTTTATAAATCTTCACATATAACTAATTGAACACACAAGCACTATTTTTACACAGTGAAGATAAAAACTAAGTAAACAGAAGGCACAGTATGTGTGGATGGTATGGTTTGTGTTTATTTTATTTTTTATCTTATTTGTTATGTTTGGAAAGTTGAGTGAGTGAGTAATGAAATGGTTGCATATCCCAGAGCCAATGTATTGCTGTGAGCCGGGTATGAGAGGGCTTTCAATGTTGTTCAGATGATGGATATACTTTTATAATGAATTATACGTCTTATTTATTTATTGTCCTATCATGGAAAACTACATTTTTTTTATCTTAATAAATTATATCTAATTATTATCCTATTTTAATGGTACTGTCTATGGCCCTATACCCTAGACACCCACCTGAATGACCCAGATATTAAGGAGAAGTCCCTAACTGTTTTATGTGCTCGCTGTAAGCGGTCTATATGCAGCTAAAATGAGGTCAGAGACCAAGAGCAGCACTGCCCCCTCAAGATTCTGAGCCTGCTTGGCAGGGTTGGTCCTGCAAAGCCAAAGCCCCCTAAAGGGAGAGGAAAATATACAAGGAATTTCTCAAAGCTGCTAATGAGAACCTTGACGACCTTGTACCTAGCCGGTGGGGATTCCGGTGGGGTACCCCCACCCAGGCAGTGGCAGTGCTGGCAACACTAGCTGCAGTAACCCATGGGGAGGGGGTCACACTCGGACATTCAGAGAGGGGGTATATTATTGTGGCCCTGGTGGCACAGAATCAAGGTCGGACTGCATGGAGATGCGTGGGGACATGGTCATGACTGGTGGCCGTATTGTGGGTGTTTCTTTCAGGAATAGGGCGTACATTTGACGGCCATTATCTAGGATATGACAATGGTAAATAAATTTCAATTTTTGCTTATTTTTTTGCGCGGTCTTGCAGGCCTTCTCATGCAGCTGCAACTGCAATGGCATTTGGAAATCATGACCCATCTTGAGTTGGGCTCTGGGATGGTGCAACTGTTGAGAAAGTGAGCTTATGGTTGTGTGGGGGTAAGGGCTGAGTGTGTATGTGTGTATCCCACAACTGTTGCGAAAGAAGAAGTAAAAGATGTAAGGTACAATAGAGGATGATCCACAGCTATATATAATACAAATCGAGGTGACGGCAATGGAAATGCATATGGCAATTGATTTACTTCAATTCGGTAAATGGAACTGTATGCTCTTTTCAAAGAATGGATCCCAGTCGGTTCAGGGCTATGGGATACAGGGGGTCGAGGGTGGTCTGCCGGGCATTGGGATGACAAGCCATCTCGAGATGAGGCCTTTTAGCGGGTGGAATAGTAGGGACCAATTGGAGGTTTACTTAGTAGAAATGCAAATATCATGGTACAACTATATAGACACTCAATCATTATGTTACTTTTTAATAGTACGTTTACAAAAATATATTCTGATTAAAAGAATGAAAGGTGTGTCTCATGGTAAGTGGTGAAATAAGTATAGCCAGTTACAATTGTAATGGCTTAGCAGATAATAAGAAAAGACGATCAGTATTTACCTGGCTAAAAGAGAAGGATTATAATATTTATTGTTTACAGGAAACCCATTCAACAGTTTTAGATGAAGTTTTGTGGAAAAAGAACTGGGTGGGCAAAATATATTTCTCCCATGGGCAAAGAAATTCAAAAGGGGTGATGATCTTAATTAACAATAATTTTGATCCAAATGTGCAAATTGTCCAAACAGATCCTCAAGGTAGATGGATTATTTTAAATATGTTATTGGACAATAAACAAATATGGCTTGTTAACCTATACGGTCCGAATAATGATGATCCAAGCTTCTTTGAAAATATATATAAGAACTTATCAACTCTACAAGCAACACTAGACTCTATTATTATAATGGGAGATTTTAATACGGTCTTAAATAGCTCTATAGACCGGAAAGGAAATCACACTACAAATTATCACCCTCAGGCACTTAAGGAAATCATGAATGTCATGGATATATTGGAATTAGTGGATATATGGAGACTTAAATACCCTGATTTAGTGAGATATACATGGCGGAGGCTGAATCAAGCTAGTCGTCTTGACTACTTTCTTATTCCATTCTCTCTGGCACCAAAAGTTAAAAAAGTGTTGATAGGGGATAGAATGCGGTCGGATCATCACATAATTGGCATATATATTTCTCTTACAGAATTTCCACGTGGGCGAGGATATTGGAAATTTAATCAAAGTCTACTAGATGATAAATTGTTTAGAACTAGGACAGAAGATTTTATAACTGACTTTTTCAGACATAACATAGGTACAGCAGATCCCCTTATTGTATGGGACACTTTTAAGTGTGCCTTTAGAGGCCATGCAATTCAGTACTCATCTATAAAACAAAAGCAATTTAGATCAAAAGAGTCCATATTAACAAAGGAAATTGAAGGACTAACAGTACAGTTAGATAGCAATAAAAACGGTACCATAGAGGCACAGAATAATTTAGAGGAAAAACAAAAAGAAATGGAGGAACTTATTCAAGAAAGATCCAGTGTAATATATTATAAAAATAAAGCGAACTGGATGGAATATGGGGAAAAATGCACCAAATTCTTTTTCAATCTTCAATATAGAAATGCTACCAAAAAAAATGTATTAAAACTTGTGACAAATGATGGAGTCACGCATGATTCACCAAATGATATTTTGAAAGAGGAAGTAAAGTACTTTAAGAATATGTTTTCGTTTCAGGCTCCTCCATCTCCACTAACTGAAACTAATTGCATGGATTTTTTTCCTATTAATAATGTAAAATTAACATCTGAACAGAAAGACTCATGTGAAGGCCAAATTACAGAGGAGGAACTGCTTGTTGCAATTGGGGCCTTTAAAGATGGGAAAACTCCAGGGCTGGATGGCATACCAGTGGAAGTATACAAAACGTTTTTTGATATACTCAAAGGACCATTATTAACTTGTTTTAACCACTCCTATATAAATGGTAGATTATCAGACACACAACAAGAAGGTCTGATATCGTTATTACTGAAACAGGACCCAAGTGGTATATATAAAGATCCAGTCCAATTAAAAAATTGGAGACCTCTTACACTTCAGTGTTGTGATGCAAAAATCCTAGCAAAATGCTTGGCGCATAGAATAAAAAAAGTTTTGTCAGATATTATTCATCCTAATCAGACAGGTTTTTTACATGGACGATACATTGGAGATAATATAAGGCAAGTACTGGAAACAATAGAACACTATGAGATATCGGGGACACCAGGCCTGGTTTTCATAGCTGATTTTGAAAAGGCTTTTGATAAAGTACGACTGGAGTTTATATATAAATGATTAGAATATTTCAATTTTGGGGAATCTCTTATAAAATGGGTTAAAATTATGTATAGTAACCCTAGGTGTAAAATAGTAAATAATGGCTACATCTCAGAAAGTTTTAAACTATCTAGAGGAGTAAAACAAGGTTGTCCACTATCGGCATATCTATTTATTATTGCCATCGAAATGTTAGCTGTTAAAATTAGATCAAACATTAATATTAAAGGATTAGAAATCCATGGCTTAAAAACTAAGGTGTCATTGTACGCTGATGATTCATGTTTTCTTTTAAAACCACAACTAGAGTCTCTCCAGGGCCTCATAGAGGATCTAGATACCTTTGCTATCCTCTCTGGATTAAAACCAAATTATGATAAATGTACCATATTACGTATTGGATCACTAAAAAATACACATTTTATATTGCCATGTAGTTTACCAATTAAATGGTCTGACGGAGATGTGGACATACTCGGTATAAAAATCCCAAAAGAAAGAAATGATCTCACTCCAATAAATTTTTATAGAAAGTTAGCAAAAATAGATAAGATCTTGCTACCATGGAAAGGAAAATACCTGTCTATTTGTGGAAAAATCACCCTAATTAACTCTTTAGTCATATCACAGTTTACCTATTTGCTTATGGTTTTGCCTACTCCTAGTGACCTGTTTTTTAAATTATATGAACAAAAAATATTCAATTTTATTTGGAACGGCAAGCCAGATAAAATTAAAAGGGCCTATTTATATAATGAATATGAATTCGGAGGGCAGAAATTATTAAATATTAAAGCATTAGACCTCTCACTAAAGGCATCGGTCATACAAAAGTTATACTTAAATCCAAACTGGTTCTCTAGTAAACTGGTACGAATGTCTCATCCTATGTTCAAGAAGGGCCTTTTTCCCTTTATTCAGATTACACCTGCTCATTTTCGGTTGTTTGAAAAGGAAATGATCTCCAAAATATCCTTATTCTTTAAACAAGCCTTAGAAAGTTGGTTGCAATTTCAGTTTAATCCACCTGAAGGGACGGAACAAATAGTACAACAAATATTGTGGTTAAATTCAAATATAATAATTGATAAAAAAAAATGTATTTATCGAAGAAATGTTTAAAAAAGGTATAATCTTTGTGAATGATATCATAAATAGGACTGGTGGAGTTATGTCACACATGCAGCTAACACAGACATATGGAAAAGTCTGCTCTACCCAAAATTACAACCAATTAATTGCAGCATTACCACAAAAATGGAAGAGGCAAGTAGAAGGGGAAAAAAGTAAGGAACTTGTATGTCGGCCCTGTATTAAAGAACAAAAATGGTTAAAGAAAAGTGTGATAAATAAAAACATATACCAATTTCATTTAAGGACCAAAAAACTAACAGCTGTGCCATACAAATTGCAAAATAGTTGGGAAGAGATTTTCGATGTACCCATTCCATGGCACATGGTTTATGAATTGAAACGCAAAACAACGCCGGATTCAAAACTTCGAATTTTTCAATATAAATTACTGTACAAAATTCTTGCAACTAATAGAATGTTATATATATGGGGTATACAATCTTCCCAGCTCTGCAGATTCTGTTGTGAGGAGGCAGAGTCATTAGATCATTTATTTTGGTATTGTCCATATGTAGCTCGTTTTTGGTCACAGGTCCAGGAATGGCTGAAGAATTGCAACATTTGCCTAAAACTAACGCTACAGATAGCAATACTGGGGGATTTGAAAAGCCATAGTCAATCAATCAATAATATAATAATTATTTTGGCAAAGATGTTTATTTTTAATTTACAATCTGTAGAAGCTATGAGAATAGGAAGGTTCAGGTCTTTTGTGAAGCATCACAGCACAGTTGAGAAATGTATGGCAAATAGAAATCCGAAATGGATGATGTTGGAAGATAGATGGGAGGGGTTGGGTGGACCTGAAGGGTGGGACTAATAACAAGATAAACAATATAGGGCATACGGGATCTGTGAAATGTGTATAGGTGCGGAGCTTTTGTGAAATAGCACAGTTACAAGTGGAAATAAAATTGGATGGACAACAGAAATAGAGGAAGGACTAAGAACAAATAAGAGAGAACTATTGTAAAGTGGACTGTGTCTGTAAGATAGGTATAAGATGTAGAAATTGAAGGTAAAAGCAGAAGTGTTTATAAGTTTACTCCAATTGGGGGATTGGTGGTAGGGTCGCGGGGAATAATAATAAAGGCATATTCTTTAAAAAAGTATGTATGTCTATATAGGTATGTGTATGTATATATGTGTATATGTATGCATACGTGTATGGATATATATATTTACCCAAAAAAATATGGGGGAATGGAAATGATGCAGACAATTACATTGGAAGCAACATTCTTTCCGCAATACTAAGCTGATCCTCCCCTAAAAAAAAAAAAAAAAAAAAAAAGAATAGGGTTTGCCGACACAAAATAAGGGCCGCCCATCAGGTATGAGGTGATATTGTAGTTTAGCATCCTGATGGCGGCAGGAAAAGAGGAAGGCAGATCCAAAAGGAGGCGGTAACATCCTTGGTCCTAAGGCCTCAGGTGCTCTGGCAGGGGAGACACAGAAAGAGAAAGGAAGGGCTTAGTGGGACAATACCTATGACCACACAGTACACCAGATATAACAAACTGACCCTACCCTCCCACAACATCAGCTATCGCAGCATACATTACCCTACCCACTCTTCATCTTTATCCAAAATAATTGGACAGAACATGTAGGGTTTTGTAATCATCGGTATCAATTAAGTAAAAGTAAATGCAATTAGAAGATATGTATTGGGCATGTATTCATAAAGCATTTCAGAGTTGGAGTGATGATCTACTGTAGGCTCATGGCTCCTTGTCCATGTACTCATTATGATATAAATGGCATATTTGACAGCTCTGAGAGCAGACTGTCAATTAGACTGTCAATTGCAATTTCTTTCTTTTCAGGGCGGGTATCTATTTCCTTTTCAAGTGTACAAGAGGGCGTACTGAAACTGCTGAAAAGTTTCAGAAGAGTGGGATGCAATGCCTATCTCCTTCACTCTGCAGTCCAGGCCAGACTTCATGGTTGTTATACAGAGGCTGAATGACATCCACAAGGGCCATGATCCCTCATATCCCCAAGACCAACACTGCGGCCAGATCCACCAAACCTTGAGGGAGGAATTAACAGAGCTGGCTGCATATTGGGGTAACACTGTCAATGATTCTGGTAATTGCACAGAAGTAGGCAATGGCACAAGGGCAAAGTGACTTTAACCAGAGCGAATCCTTTGTGACACCGGTGGACATTCAAAACATCAGATAAACCATGATGCAGAGAAAACAAATGGACAAAAATTATACAGTCAGTGTCTAGGAAATCCTTAGGAAACATACAGAGGAAACTGTATTTAATCAACAACACCTTGTCCTTGTACTGATGACTAAATAAATTAGGAAAAATGTCATGGCCGATAGTAAGGCAATGGTCTTCATGGATGCCACAAATGGCCTCACCAACTACGGCTTCCCTATCTATACCCTCCTGGTTATATGGCCATGGGTTGCCAGCTGCCTACTGTCACGATCATCTTTAGGTGAAAGAGAGGACCAAGGCGTAGCGTGATATAAATACATCTTCTTTTTAATAGAAGAAGAAACGAACACTAATACAAACTAGACAAAACAACAAACGTGAAGCTATCAAACAAAAGTGCAGGAACAAGCATCTATTGTCAAAACATAGACAATTACCCACAACCTACCTAATGCCTATGGCTGCCTAAATATGGCTCTCAATCAGAGACAACGATAGACAGCTGTCTCTAATTGAGAACCAATCCAGGCAAACATAGACTTACATAAACACCTACACTGAACACAACCCCATGAACTCTACAAACCCCCCTAGACAATACACACACCCTAGACTAGACAAAAAACACACAAACATCCCCCATGTCACACCCTGACCTAACTAAAATAATAAAGAAAACAAAGATAACAAAGGCCAGGGCGTGACACCTACAGCATCACAAGCACAGAGACACAGAATGCTTTGGACCTGGCTCTATCCAAGATCGAAGAGTCAACTCAAATTTCCCCTAGGTAAATCAAATCTCACCTCACACAATGATCTTAACCTGTCCACTTTCTTGTTAGTTAAGCTGTTTACCTCTCGTCATTTGTTTGATAGATGCTTCATGGTGGACAAGGATACCAAGGAGATCAATAATTCCACAATGTATTCCCGAAGCCAATGTGCGACTGCTGGTTTCATGTGTTACAGGTACAGTATTGGTTACCAACCAAAAATATGACAGACAAATGTTCTGTGGTCATCACATCCTCTTCCTACTATGACTAACATGCACACTCCGAATCAATCAACCCAAAACGATATTCAACACAGTTCAAACCTAGCTTTTCCTTTTCAAACAAACTTATTGACTTCTACTGTCAATGGTTTTTGATAGGTAGACAGTTATTACACCGACTAGATGTGTGACACAGTATGCATACCATTGAATAATATTGATCTTATGTCTCAATTACAATAGGCTATACAAAAGTGGACGCAGCTGCAGGATTCCGGCCTTAGTGGAGTAGAGAATGAACAGAACATAAATGAGTCCAAGACAACTGTGAGTAGATGACAAATATTGTAGAATTTTATTTTAAAATGTTAGGATTTGGGCAAATTACATTTGATTAACATAATTCCATCATATCAGCACCAGAGTTTCCAAGAACGTGGAGCTGACTTCATTGAGAACCATGAAGCAGTCCACCCAATGCTGACCAAGTACCTAAAAGATAACTGGCAGGGCATTGAAGAGATGTGGGCCAACTTTTGACGGACGTTCAATCATGCAGGGTCAGAGACCAACAATCTGATTAAGAGGTAATACATCGTAAGACACATCAAATTAGTGTTTGCTGTTACTTACAACGTCATTCTAGTCACATTAGCGCACGTTAGCAACAACCGTATAGGGACACCGATCCTACGGGATCCTTAAGAATTTATTAACTGTTTTGAGTGCATGGGATTTCCCACAATTTGCCAAACCAATTGAGAAAATTGCAACAAACTTGTATTTGACCACATTCAGGCTCACATTTTCATTTTCATTTATTTTGTGTGTGGCCATTCAGAAACTACTAGAAAGCCTTTGGTTTATGTCCCCCAGGTGTTTTATTCAGGATTTTTTAAATCAAATGGATCTCAACCTTTGTATCCCATTTCCCTGGGGTTTCGTCCAATAAAATCTGCTTGATGAAATCAAAATAACATTACAATGTGATGTTCCACTGCAGCTACCCCATACACAAACCAGCTACCTGCACTACCCCCTGGACTAAAACTAAACTTGACCACCTGCACCTCCCTGCTCTCCCTGTGAAGTGAGGCCTTCACGAGGCGTCTGCCTTTGTCTGAGAGAGCGATTGGAACAGAAAGGGGTGGAACTGGCACAGAGGGTAAATTAATGTATTTTTTGTCATTATATGATATTAACAATCTGGGGATACACAACTTGTTTAACAACTTGTCTATGGAAATGTACCTTAACTTCACAAGTATAGCCAATTTAAAAACTTGACTTGAGCTCTAACTATGTTGTCATTGTTTTTTTATTATTTTTTTATTTAACCTTTATTTAACCAGGTAGGCTAGTTGAGAACAAGTTCTGATTTGCAACTGCGACCTGGCCAAGATAAAGCATAGCAATTCGACACATACAACAACACAGAGTTACACATGGAATAAACAAAACAGTCAATATTACAGTAGAACAAAAGAAAACAAAAGGTCTATATACAGTGAGTGCAAATGAGGTAAGATAAGGGAGTTAAGGCAATAAATAGGCCATGGTGGCGAAGTAATTACAATATGGCAATTACACACTGGAATGGTAGATGTGCAGAAGATGAATGTGCAAGTAGAGATACTGGGGTGCAAAGGAGCAAGATAAATAAATAAATACAGTATTGGGATGAGGTAGGTAGATAGATGGGCTGTTTACAGATGGGCTATGTACAGGTGCAGTGATCTGTGAGCTGACAGCTGGCGCTTAAAGCTATTGAGGGAGATATGAGTCTCCAGCTTCAGAGATTTTTGCAGTTCGTTCCAGTCATTGGCAGCAGAGAACTGGAAGGAAAGACGACCAAAGGAGGAATTGGCTTTGGGGGTGACCAGTGAGATGGTCACCCCCTTTAACGGTTTGCCATTTAACGGGCTCCTAACCAATTGTGTTATTCTGTGTGTTTTTTCCCGTTGTTTGTAACTTTCTTTGTACATGTTCCTGCAATCGTCTCTTATGACTGAAAAGAGCTTCTGGACATCAGAACAGCAATTACTCACTTCAGACTGGAAAAAGTTTTTTTTTAATGAATTGGAGGCAAAATATTTATGGCTCCTCCAGGACTAGGCCAAATCCCCGTCATTCGCATGAAGAGGAAATGCTGATACAGGAGCCGCAGATCCGGGTGGTGGGTGAGAATTTGTCGGCAAGTGGATAATCCACTTTTACCATCCATCCTACTGCAATCACTGGAGAATAAAATGTATGAGCTCCGTTCGAGGCTATCCTACAAACGGGACTATACAACTGTAATATCTTATGTTTCACCGAAATGGGGCTGAACGAGGACATGGATAATATACAGTTGGCTGGGTTTTCCATGCATTGACAGAAACGCAACCTCCGGTAAGACGAGGGGTGGTGGTCTGTGTCTATTTTTCATTATACAACGGGTGGGTCTGATTGGTATTCCAGCTGGCGTTTATTTCACAAGTAACCACCGGCTAAATCTATGACGTTAAAATGCCTCTTTATTCTGTTCCATCTGACTGCGCAATCCACTGTCTCATTAGCCCAGCCAGGCGATTTATAAACTTGATCTCCACTATAAAAAGCATCTAGACATTATCTCACATTTCTTTTAGACTAACATTTAGTTTTCAACAGCAGGGATTTGTATAAACCTTGCTGTCTGTCTTTCCGACATTCGATCTCCAGCTGTCCCATAGTAATGAAAGTGTCGGGATGATGCAGCGTTTCTCAGCCAGTCGAAAGCATGAATCAGCTGGAATCATATTTATGGATCTTTACAAAGAAATGTCAATTGAAAAAAGGTAAAATTAAACTAAGTGCAGCTAGTTTGCAGTCTTTCCAGCTGCAGTTTGAAGTGATTGTGGTAGCTGTGTTGTTGGCTAGCTCCTCTGTCCTGACGAGAGAGTACATTTTCTATGCCTGACAAAATTGCGCCTCATTAGCTCATTGTTATGGAAATAGAAAACAAATGAAAATGCAGATACTGTTGTTATTGTGGTTGCACTGTTGGACGTGACTGTAAGTTAGTCGTAGTCGACTAGCTAGCAAACAAGTGATAAGAAAGTTGCCAGCCATTATGGCAATAGAACAATATGTCAATCATTATTTTAATATTTTGGTAACCTGTTGTATAAGTGATAATGCCCTCGAAGCCAGTGTTAGACTTCGTCTCGGGCCAAACAACACCCGTGCCAATGTATCGAATGCTCGATTCAGTCTTATGTAGCAAAAATCTAACATGTTGTTTTTTACATTGGATAAAAGTAGAGATTCAGAGCTAGAAAATTGTATATTATACACTACAGCTGAGGAAAAATGGGAAAGTAATTCTGCTTTGAAAGTTTATAAACTTGTGACCTCACTTTTGAGGAAATGGCCCTTGAATATGGTGGTACACGTACTGGAGAGCTCTTCTTTGTCTACACGCATTCAGCATCGTTCAAACCCTCTTCAGCTTTATCCCCAACCAGCTCTTTAATGTTTCACATGTGAGGCCATGTACTAAACAACCAAAGATTTCAACACTAAAGGCTGGTTTATACTAGAGGTGTGTTCGTAAATGCAATCTGAAGTGCCAGAGTGTGCTCAGAGTGAGTTCTGGGCATTCGTAAACTTTGTCAGATTGTCCGTTCGTCAGATTGTCCGTTCGTAAATTCAGAGCGTTTCGCTCTCGGAGTGTTCAGAGCGCACACTGGACGCTCTGGAGAAGGAGTAGGGTTGATCCGAGCGTTCTGACCTCATAACAGCAGTCAAGCACCCAAGCTAACTGGCTAATGTTGGCTAGCTTGCTAGCTACTTCCAGACACAAATGAGGGAACAGCTCACTCTGACCTTTGTATTGACCCTAGCAAGTTGGGCTGTTTTCATATTATCCAGATTATTGGTGACTGCAACTGAGCTGCTTTTTAGCCGTTTACTGACAACAGATCAACTTTAACAGTGTTGAGCAATGGTAAATTTGTCAGTTATTCTGCGCTCTGGCACACACAGGTAGCTAACCAACCAGGTTCAATGTTAGCTAGCCAGCTAACGTTAGACTATAATTAGCAATGCAAATGTGTAACGATCGTCGTAATGTGGAAGAGAGGAGGACCAAATCGCAGCGTGGTATGTATCCATATTTATTTGAATACTCTTCAAAACGAACAAAACAATAAACAGAACGAAACCAACGACGCTACAATCCTGAACTAGTGAACATAGAAAAACCAATGAATGCACGAACAGGAACAATCACCCACAAACAAACAGTGAAAACAGCCTACCTTAATATGGTTCCCAATCAGAAACAATGTAAAACACCTGCCTCTGATTGAGAACCATATCAGGCCAATAAGATACACCTAAACCAATGAAACACAAAACATAGAATATACCCACCCAGCTCACGTCCTGACCGACTAAACAAAGGACATAAGGTCAGGAACGTGACAAAATGGTTCTGAGATACGTATTAGCAATCAAACGCTGGAATTTTCTCCATCTCCTTAGTTATCATATTCTAATTACCACTGATTTCAAAACTCGGTCCTCCAGAAAGTGGAGAGCAACACCTTTGCAGTTCTACTACGAGATATCTTTCAAAAAAGCTGTTTTAGAATGGATTACCTACACATAATGACAAGCTCATGTGACAGACAGAAGCTCGCTACATGGCAGACTATTCCGAACTCATCTCTCGGCATGTCCAGCCCACCCATTATCTCAGCCAATCATGGCTAGCAGAAAGGTTCCTGTCTTTTTCTGTGGCTAAACAAACTAGGGTCGTAATTTACAGATGCCACAAAAGCTTGTTATTAAGGCACATGAAAGTTCACATGTTCCAGAAGGCATTTCTGCCAAAAAAAAGCATTTTGATTTAAAACAAAGTTTACATTCAAATGGCTCTCCTGTGAAGTAATGATCCGCGACATACACCTAGTTTCCTGAAATTTGTCACAAAAAGCAGCTGGTGGGCGGTCTCTAATATTGTCTCGAGGCTTTGCTCGCCTGAGGTAGAGTACCTCATGATAAGCTGAAGACCACAATATTTACCAAAAGACACTTTAATCAATATTTTTCATAGCTGTCTATTTACCACCACAAACACATGCAGGGACTAAGACCGCACTCAATGAGCTGTATAAGGCCATAAGCAAACAAGAAAATGCTCAACCAGAAGTGGCGCTCCTAGTGGCAGGGGACTTTAATGCAGGGAAACTTAAATCAGTTTTGTTTCTAACAGCATGTCACATGTGCAACCAGAGAAAAAAAACCCATCTAGACCACCTTTACTCCACACACAGAGACACGTACAAAGCTCTCCCTCACCCTCCATTTGGCAAATCTGCAGAAACTAAAGCAGGAAGTACCAGTGACTCGATTAATACGGAAGTGGTCAGACGTAGATGCTAAGCAAGAGGACTATTTTGCTAGCACAGACTGGAATATGTTCCGGGAGTCTTCCGATTGCATTGAGGAGTACACAACATCAGTCATTGGCTTCATCAATAAGTACATCGATGATGTAGTCACCACAGTTGACCATACGTACATACCCCAACAAGAAGCCATGGATTACAGGCAACATCCGCACTGAGCTAAAGGGTAGAGCTGCTGCATTCAAGGAGCGGGACTCTAGCCTGGACGTTTATAAGAAATCAAGCTATGCCCTCTGACGAATCAGCTTCCTGCTATCCAGACCACCATAGTCCCTGTGCCCAAGAACACCAAGGTAACCTGCCCAAATGACTAACGACCCTTGGCACTCACGTCTGTAACCATGAAGTTGGCTACAGCTGTAGGACAAGGGGTTGCGGTCTGTGTCTATTTGTAAATAACAGCTGGTGCATGAAATCTAATATTATGTCCTCTGGTATGATGAAACAAAAATAGAACTGTTTGGCGATAATGACCATTGTTATGTTTGGAGGAAAAAGGGGGAGGCTTGCAAGCCGAAGAAAACCATCGCAACCTTGAAGGACAGGGATGGCAGCATCCTGTTGTGGGGGTACTTTGCTGCAGGAGGGACTGGTGCACTTCACAAAATAGATGGCATCATGAGGCAGGGAAATCATGTGGATATATTGAAGCAACATCTCAAGACATCAGTCAGGAAGTTAAAGCTTGGTCGCAAATGGGTTTGCCAAGTGAACAATGACCCCAAGCATACTTCCAAAGTTGTGGCAAAATGGCTTAAGGACAACAAAGTCAAGGTGTTGGAGTGGTCATCACAAAGCCCTGACCTCAATTCTATAGAAAATGTGTGGGCAGAACTGAAAATGCGTGTGCGAGCAAGGAGGATTACAAACCTGACTCAGTTACACCAGCTCTGTCAGGAGGAAAGGGCCTAAATTCACCCAACTTATTGTGGGAAGCTTGTGGAAGACTACCCAAAACGTTTGACCCATGTTTAACAATTTAAAGGCAATGCTACCAAAACTCATTGAGTGTATGTAAACTTCTGACCCACTGGGAATGTGATGAAAGAAGTAAAAGCTGAAATAAATCATTCTCTCCACTATTATTCTGACATTTCACATTTTTTAAATAAAGTGGTGATCGTAATTGACCTACGGCAGGGAATTTTTACTTGGATTAAATGTCAGAAATTGTGAAAAACAGAGTTTGAATGTATTTGGCTAAGGTCTATGTAAACTTCTGACTTCAACTGTACTAGACAAGTATGTGTGGTTTCGGTTAATGGTTCATTCATTGTGGGCAGTGCCTGTCAAACAGCAGAAAGGCACATTTGTCTGTGTAATGTAGCTAATTAGCAAGAAATTATACTTGCTAGCTAGAAACTTTGTAAAGTTACTTAACCATTGTGGTAAGTTATGTTTTCTTTCTCTCCAACCAATGTACCTAAGATAGCTACCGTCATCCCCTTGTCAACATTGTTTTTAAGAAGGTTTGAATCATAAATGCTGCTGGAAAGCAATTATAGATAGACATAAGAGGTTTGCGAGCTAGCTGATGACAGATCACGTCAATTTAGCTTTCAGTAGATACATGAGCTCGCTAGTTAGTTATTTCTAATTGTTGTTTGATGTGGTGACGACAGTAGTCAGACAGACCACTTTACCAGGACAAGCAAGTTTAGACTCAAAATATAGGCCGATGTCAAGCTCTTTCCAACATCTCTGATGACGCCTGCTAAAGTACACGTTGTTTGCTTAGATACCCTCAAGTATCTGAAATTACATGATGTTTACTGAACATAAAAATCATTCAGTTACTTGCTATAACTGATGATAGAGCTAAATGTGCACAATTGTTTTGCATGTGTCACACCCTGACCTTAGAGAGCCTTTTTTATTCTCTATTTGGTTAGGTCAGGGTGTGACTTGGGTGGGCAAATCTATGTGTTCTATTTCTTTGTTGGCCGGGTATGGTTCCCAATCAGAGGCAGCTGTCTATCGTTGTCTCTGATTGGGGATCATACTTAGGCAGCCTGTTTTAAACCTGAGTTTGTGGGATCTTGTTTTTGCATAGTTGCTGTCTAGCCCTGCAGAACGTTACGTTCGTTTATATTTAGTTGTTTTTTGGTGTTCATCAAATAAAGTAAGATGTACGCCTACCACACTGCACCTTGGTCTCCTCATTCCATCCACGAACGTAACAGCATGGAATAATCAGAAATTAGTCTTTCTGACTGTGCTCCTCAAGAGGTGATCATATTACAACCAAATAATAAAACAAAAATTGGGGCAATCCCTTGAAAACCACAAATAGTTTTCAATGGTTTTAAAAAGCTGGGGGTTTCCCTGCCCACCAGCAGGCAAATCGAACATCCTGCATCTTCTTGCAATGTTTAACAACCATACACACCTACATCTACAGTATCCATATTAGGACAGTCTTAGTTGGTGAGCCTGAGGCAACTCCTGCTGAGGCTGTCCAAACATGGACAATGTATATATCAGCAGAAAGGCACAAAATAGCTTAGCAGAAAAGTGCACTTGGCCCGGGCTGGCCTCTCCAACCATAGCCAGGCCAAAGGTATGGAAGTGTCTCTCTGGACTGGTGACAGCACCACAGTGTATGTGTGTGCTTGTGTGCGTGCATGCTTGCGTTCATACTAGCCTGCCTGTGTGTGTTTGAAAGAGAGAGACTGTGTGTGTGTGTGTGTGTGTGTGTGTGTGTGTGTGTGTGTGTGTGTGTCTGGCCTGGTGACAGCAGTGTGATGGAGCATGGGTGCCGGGGGAAGAGAGAAAGAACAACAAACCACTGAAAGACTCCATCTAACTGCCACATTTAACTGCTTTCGGGCCTGAGATTGCACAGAGCATCAGGCTTGTGTTCTTTGTGTTCTTTGTGTGTGTGTGTGTGTGTGGGGGGGGGGGGGCATGTGCATGTGCTTAACTGTACATCCGTGTGTGTCCATGCATGTGTATAGAGGGCTGTGACCAGTCTTGGAACCCGTATATGTCCAGTACCTGGTTGGAGAAATGTGGAACCAGCGTGTCCTGCAAGCCCAAAGCTCAGGGCCCATCATCCCACACTGGTGTCAAACAGCACCCCTGTACTTTCAGGGCCATTTTTCCAGGCCGGCACCCCACACCACTTCAAACAGACAGCCCAGCCATCACACATTCCACACCAACAAGACATCACTTTGAACCGTGGCGCCAGACACCGTTCCACCATGCCGGGAAGTCAATAGCGACATCATCGGAGCGCCGTGGCTCAAACCACCTCTAGTTACCTCCTTTCTGAGGTTGAGACTGATCCTCTTACAACAAGCTCTCACAGTTGCACTGCAGAATTAGATGTTTATCCAAGTTCCTCCAAACGTCAAATTTGGAAATGAAGGGTTAAGATTTTGGATAGGGTTAAAACACTGTTTAGGCATTCATTCCAAATGGTGTAAATAAATAAATAAGTACACACACACACACACACACACACACACAAAGCTTTGAGGAGCTGAAGTGTGAAGCAGTGTTAGACAAACAGTAGCTCTCTCTCCAAGGTAACGCTGACGCATACATACACACACCTCTGCAGTTATACCCAGGGCCCCCTGTATTATGGGTGGACTGTGAGCGGGAAGGGGACCCTTGTTATGGGTAAACAGTTGCCATGTGTGCATTCCTCACCAACATGCACTCGCACACACTCCCACATGCAGTTACACACATGTAGATGCATGCATAGATGTACACACGCATACTCACACACACACACATGCGCGCACACACACAAAAAATCATACAAAATAGCTACACGTTTAGCCAACCAGCAAAGTCAAATACACATGCATTCACAAACTATCCAGCTCTTCAAAAACACTGGTAACTTTCACACTTTGTCGCTAAAATCTCCAACATGGCTCGAAAAGAATACAATGCCAACATTCTCACTCTGAGCCTCTCTCCTCCTCCCTCTCTCTGTCCCTCTCTCCCACCTTCTCATTCTCTCTGTCCCTCTCTCTCACCTTCTCCCTCTCTCTCCCTCTGACCATCTCACATCTATTTTGCTGAATCTCACTTTTGACATGAAGGAAGGTTTATGTCTATTCTCGGGGGCTGTGGGTGGATGGAGAGGTTGTTGCTCCTCAAACAGACTGACAGACATGATTTCTGGGAAGGGGTGGATTTAGGAGCATAGGTGCACATTCCCATAGAATTACATAGGAGCTCTATGCACATTTCCATATACAGGTATAGATCAGCCCTGGCTCTGTTCCAATGTCCACACTACAATACTGTTATTTAAGAATGGAGCACAATGTATTGGCCATGCATTCTAAATGGTATATCAGTGTGAATATTGCCTGATCGCATGAATGTCTGTGAGTTTTTCCTCAGTGAGTTTATGTGCCTGACTTTTTCCTCAGTGAGTTTATGTGCGTGCTTGTCTTCATGAGTGCATGCATTGGTGTATTCTTGTGTGTGTGTGTGTGTGTGTGTGTGTGTGTGTGTGTGTGTGTGTGTGTGTGTGTGTGTGTGTGTGTGTGTGTGTGTGTGTGTGTGCTATCACTTGTGTTTGTATGTTGCTGTTATTTACAGCACTCTGCACTCTCTTCATAATGCCCCTCCCTAGACCTCGCCTGCTGATTATCATAGACCTGCCAAAATCTCCAGGGAGACTTTCTCCTGATTCTGCACAAACACTCACCAAACCCACAGATGTTAAATAGCCCACCTCACCCAACCCAGTGCTGAGTCTGTCCAACAGTACTGTCTTCTAGAAACCCATCATTCTTCACCAGGTCAATGGTTTACTCTCAAATGACACCCTATTCCCTACATAGGGCATTACCGTACTTTTGAACAGGGCTATAGGGTTCTGGTCAAAAGTAGTGCACTAAATAGGGAATATTATTGTTCTATTAGCTACAGGTAACTGCCAAAATAATGGAAATTAGGAATACAAAGTATATTGAAAGCAGGTGCTTCCACACAGCTGTGGATCCTCAGTTAATTAAGCAATTAACATCCCATCATGCTTAGGGTCAGGTATAAAAATGCTGGGAAGGTCATTATTTTGGCTACCATGGCTATGCACCAAAGATGACAATGCCCCCATTCACAGGGCATGAGTGGTCACGGAATGGTTTTAAAAGCATGAAAACGATGCAAACCATATGCCATGGCCCTCTCAGTCACTAAATCTCAACCCAATTGAACACTTATGGGAGATTCTGGAGCACCGCCTGAGACAACGTTATCCACCACCACCAACAAAACACCAAATGGATCCTGACAATAGAGTTCCAGACACTTGTAGAATCTATGCCAAGGTGCATTGAAGCTGTTCTGGCTGGTGCTGGCCGAATGTTCGATTAATAAGACACTTTATTTATTTTGGCAGGTAGCTGTACCTTGCAATAGGCAAGCTTAATCAAATCAAACTTTATGTGTCACATGCGCCGAATACAACAAGTGTAGACTTAACCGTGAAATGCTTACTTACAAGCCTTTAACCAACAGTTCAGTTCAAGAAGAATTAAGAAAATATTTACCAAGTAGACTAAAATAAAAAGTAACACAATAGGAATAACAATAACAAAGCTATATACAGGGGGCACCGGTACCGAGTCAGTGTGCGGGGGTACAGGTTGGTTGAGGTCATTTGTACATGTAGGTAGGGGTGTAGTGACAATGCGTAGATAATAAACAGCGAGTAGCAGCAGTGTACAAAAGGGAGGTGGGAGGGGGGTCAATGAAAATTGTCCGGTGGTGATTTTATTAATTGTTCAACAGTCTTATGGCTTGGGGGTAGAAGTTGAGGAACCTTTTGGTCCCAGATTTGGCGCTCTGGTACCGCTTGCCCTGCGGTAGCAGAGAAAACAGTCTATAACTTGGGTGATTGGAGTCCCTGACAATTTTATGGGTTTTCCTCTGACACAACGTATTATATAGGTCCTGGGTGGCAGGAAGCTTGGCCCCAGTGATGTACTGGGCCGTTTGCATTACCCTCTGTAGCGCCTTACGGTCAGATGCCGAGCAGTTGCCATACCAGGCGGGGATGCAACAAGTCAGGATGCTCTCGATGGTGCAGCTGTATAACTTTTTGAGGATCTGGGGACCCATGCCAAATCTTTTCATTCTCCTGAGGGGGAAAAGGTTTTGTCGTGCACTCTTCACAACTGTCTTGGTATGTTTGGATCATGATAGTTTGTTGGTGATGTGGACACCAAGGAACTTGAAACTCTCGATCCGCTCCACTACAGCCTCGTCGATGTTAATGGGGGCCTGTTCGGCCCGCCATTTCCTGTAGTCCACGATCAGCTTCTTTGTCTTGCTCACATTGAGGGAGAGGTTGTTGTCCTGGCACCACACTGACAGTTCTCTGACCTCCTCCTTATAGGCCGTCTTATCATTGTCGGTGATCAGGCCTACCACTGTTGTGTCGTCAGCAAACTTAATGATGGTGTTGGAGTCGTGTTTGGCCGCGCATTTGTGGATGATCAGGGAATACAGGAAGGGACTAAGTACACACCCCTGAGGGGCGCCAGTGTTAAGGATCAGCATGGCAGACGTGTTGTTGCCTACTCTTACTACCTGGCTGCGGCCCGTCAGGAAGTGCAGGATCCAGTTGTTTAGGGAGGTGTTTAGTCCCAGAATCCTTAGCTTAGTGGTGAGCTTTGTGGGCACTATGGTGGTGAACGCTGAGCTGTAGTCAATGAACAGCATTCTCACAAAGGTGTTTCTTTTGTCCAGGTGGGAGTGAATTGGAGAGGGTCTAGGGTGTCAGGGAGGATGCTGTTGATGTGAGCCATGACCAGCCTTTCAAAGCACTTCATGGATACCGACGTGAGTGCCATGGGGCGGTAATCATTTAGGTAGGTTACCTTCGCTTCCTTGGGCCCAGGGACTATGGTGGTCTGTTAGAGACATGTAGGTATTACAGACTCAGTCAGTGAGAGATTGAAAATGTCAGGGAAGAAACTTGACAGTTGGTGCGTGCATGCTTTGAGTACACATCCTGGTAATCCATCTGGCCCAGCGGCTTTGTGAATGTTGACCTGTTTAAAGGTTTTGTTCACATCGGCTTTCGAGAGCGTTATCACACAGTCATCCAGAACAGCTGGTGCTCTCGTGCATGCTTCAGTGTTGCTTGCCTCGAAGCGAGCATAAAAGGCATTTAGCTCGTCTGGTAGGCTCACGTCACTGAGCAGCGCACGTCTGGGTTTCCCTTTGTAGTCCGTAATAGTTTTCGAGCCCTGCCACATCCGACGAGCCGGTGTAGTAGGATTCAATCTTAATCCTGTATTGACGCTTTGCTTGTTTGATGGTTTGTCTGAGGGCATAGTGGGATTTCTTATAAGCATCCGGATTAGTCTCCCGCTCCTTGAAAGCTCTAGCCTTTCACTCTATGCGGATGTTGCCTGTAATCCATGGCTTCTGGTTGGGATATGTACGTACAGTCACTGTGGGGACGACGTCGTCAATGCACTTATATGAAGCCGCTGACTGAGGTTGTGTACTCCTCAATGCCATTGGATGTTATCCGGGAACATATTCCAGTCTGTGCTAGCAAAACAGTCCTGTAGTGTTTCATCCGCATCATCTGACCACTTCCGTATTGAGTGAGCCACTCTTACTTCATGCTTTAGTTTTTGCTTGTAAGCAGGAGTCAGGAGGATAGAATTATGATCAGATTTGCCAAAAGGAGGGTGGGGGAGAGCTTTGTATGCATCTTTGTGTGTGGAGTAAAGGTGGTCTAGGATTTTTTTTCATCTGGTTGCACATGTGACAAGCTGGTAAAACTTTTGTAAAATGGATTGAATTTATCTTGCATTAAAGTCCCCGGCCGCAAGGAGTGCCGCTTCTGGGTGAGCATTTTCTTCTTTGCTTATGGCCTTATAGAGTTGGTTGAGAGCGGTCTTAGTGCCTGCTTCGTGCTGTGGTGGTAAATAGACGGCTAAGAATAATATAGATGAGAACTCTCTTGGTAGATAGTGTGGTCTAAAGCTTATCATAAGGTACTCTACCTCAGGCGAGCAATACCTCGAGACTTCGTTAATATTAGACATCTCTCACCAGCTGTTATTGACAAATAGACGCACACTCCCACCCCTCGTCTTACCAGAGGTAAGGTCTGTTCTGCCAGTGAATGGAAAATCCCTCTAGCTCAGAATCAAGCCCAGATAAAGTATTTGAAATTACTTCAAATAGAACTTGAACCCATACTGGACTGTGGTTTTTCATTGAGGACTGATACCGTCCCAGACAGACAGAGAAACTGGGCAAAAAAACTTGAAATGACATCATAAATGACATTGGGGTTAGGCTAAGTCAATTGGCTCACCTCAATGGTCCATATCAATGGCCTAGCTTTGTACTGGGCAACATCTGAGCTAGGCTTATAGGTTTAAGGTTATCTTAACTTTATTGGGTTTATCTGAGGAGGTGTGTCACTGGCTCTTTGGTGGACTTATTAAGTCAGAGTCAATCCAGCACGTTCTTTTTGACCACCAGATAGAGGACTTTATCTGTACAGGCCTACACTAAGGCACCTCTATCACTTAACACAGCCATAGACAGAGAGTGAGACAGAGACGCAGACTCCTACTGTATATTGATAGGGCCCTGATGTTTTCCTGAGTGTATGGTCTATTCTATAGGCAATAACTACCGCTGAGTTTTTCCTGGTCAGGTCAAATGGTGCTGTGTGCTCATAACACCCAATGGACTTTGATAACTACAGTCTAAACATCAGCAAAGTTGACATTCTGTAGAATTCAAACTGGCGCCTTGCTGGCACTGACATTGCACCGATTCTCTAAAACACTCCTTGCCTGTACCCTCTTTATGAGCTAACAAAGTTTATAGGTCAAATTACCCCGAGCACATCTAACCTTGCACATGTGGCCAGCACGTCTCCTAGTTTATGGGTTCTATTAACGGTGCCGGACTGCTCTGTAACATAATTCGAGACCCTCTGCTGTTTTTGTCCCCCTGTCAACATTTACCTGTCTCCATAGTAACCAGCACCTACTTAAAGACTAATGGGTACAGACCACCCCATCACCCCCAACCAAACCCAGGGGTTAAAGTTCTGTGTCACTGCAACGGATTTCCGTCGTATGGATTCTAGAGAGGTCGTTTTTGAGATTTCCTCTGTTGCACTGTGTGCACTGAACTGACATGCGTGACTGTTTCTCATACTCCATGTTCAGATGAAGGAAATTAAACAATATATAATGCTCACCACCGCAGCGTTCAACTCAAACAGTGGTGTGTACTGTATTGTAGCTGCTGAAGTAATTCAAACCTATACTTTAAAACTCAGGAATTTATATTTTTACCATGTACTGTTGTTATTAAAACAGAATCATACAACCCCCATAGTAGAATAATTGACCTATTTATCTAGTCAGCTTCTGGTTGTGTGTTCTATGAGAGATAAATATTCCTCTCGAGGCACATTCAAGTTGTGCGATCCATAGGGATTCATCATTCATCATTATTCACAATTCAATCAGGATTATCTGTAATCATGGAAGCATCCACATTAATGTAGAAGTGTTTAGAAACATATTCTGACTCCAAAATGACACCATACATTATTTACCATTCATTTCTATTGGGCACAAACTAACCTGAAACACAACCAAAATGCACTGCAAATGCATCCAACAAGTGTGTAGAGTCACAAGTTTGATGTAGTTATTGAGTGTTAGGAATATGGGACCAAATACTAAACTTCTGACTGCTGTATTTATAAGAATCTTTAGGGATGTCAATCATTTTGACCACTACCTTCTTCAGAAAAAAAGTATCACTTGTTTAATAAAATCTCTTAGTCTGATACTCTGTATTAGTTTAAAATAATATAATTTCCCTATTTTTTTTAGCATACAATACAGGTCAGTATTTGTATGATCAATTTTATGCAGTCATTATTGCTCATCTTTATTAAGGATGTCAATAATTTCCAACCCCACTAGCCTATATGCATGGTCCAATATGTTAAAATATTTGTAAAAATTTTTACCAATATGTTATTGGCCTCCTTTCTAGAGGTGGAAATTATATTTTAGATGGTCCCAGTATAATTTTTATTTTCATTCATTTTGGAGTAGAATGTCCTTTCTATAAAGTCACAAGAACTGAGCTTTCCCGGACCCCATGTGGACTGGAATTGATCAAACTCACAGTTTAATACATGCAGGCTACAAAATGACCCTCTTTCCCTAAAAAGCATGATGGTCATTACTTTTTTTACATGAAAGGTGGGGTTGACTTGGACACGCAGACAATCGATCAGAGATCGACTTCAGTTTCAGTAATGGATTTGTTTTCTTGCTTGAACCTCAAACCCCTCTGACAAAACCCGGGATGGAATGGGGCCATCGTCATGCAAGCCTGCCGCCATAGCAACAGCAGAATTTGCCTGCCGACCACCCAAAACAATCCGAGAAGATTCCTGTGACATTCTTACTGTCATTCAACATGTTGAAGAAGTTGTGCAAGTTCAGAGGGAGAGAGAGAGGGAGGGAGAGAGAGAGCGAGAGAGCGAGAGAGATGGGAAGAAGCGTTGGCGCTATACATTTCAAACGCCATCAGATGATAGTTTACTCAACTTCTCATTAATAATTGTATGAGAAAATGAAATGTAGTGTCGTTTGACGACTACAAACCAACCAAATCTATATGATTTGATTGTCTGCTTTAGGATTCTACCACCTTGGCAAATGACACGCCCTGTCTAAGCCGGGGGAGGGGTGGTTGGGGGTTCTAAGCTAACATATGGAATTGTTTTAAAATTATCATACCAAGAATTATTTAGCTATTTGACTTTGAATTATAACCTGGTAAGGTGACCAGATTTCTGAAATTAAAACCGGGGACATCTCCAATTCAGCAGTAAATATATCATTAAAATATCCAATGTTATTATCTATGAAATAAAACAGGGGGACAATTCCGGTTTCATGTATTTAGTCTAACAGGCATACTGTGATAGAGAAAACAACTATATTACAGAAACACGACAGACAAGACAGAACTGTCCGATCTGAACAGCCATTCAGTGGTCCTGGTAGTCTGGGTACAATAAGAGCAGAAGAGAACATGAGCAAAATTGAAAAAACAGACAATAGTATATGTGAAATACTTAACAACATAATAAAGAAATAAGACAGTGATGAGGTTGGTAACAACATAATATACTTATACCAACCTAATCTGTATATTTCTCAGAAGAATGTATCTACTTCAGAATTTCTATGTCTTTGCCCAGATTCTCCATGAACTCCTGGCAGGGGAGGTTGAAGTTTGTCTTCACAATAAGCATGCCCTTGATGGTAGGAACAGTGAACCTATTTCTTGTTGCTGTTCATATATCATTCATTTGGGAGAACACTCTCGCGACTGGTGCATTACTTCCAGGTAAGGACATGACAACAGATGCTAGTCTAGCCAGGTTAGTGTGTGGGATGTTGTTCTCTTTGAAGTGGGTAAGCACCGTGCTCCATCTCTGACAACTGTCTCAGATGTTTTCCATTCTTCAAGCAATCCCCCCTTTAGGAACTCTTGAAGGCCAGTAACCTTGTCAAACAATGCATCCTCATTGATGGTCACATTGGGCATTTTTCCTGCAGTGTGCCTGCTGCCTTCTGGATCTCTTCACGCTGAGGTTGCCTTTTTAAAAGGAGACGATGTAAATCTTTTAGATATCTGTGTGCTTTCCCAATGCTTGCAAGTAGTTTACAGCCGCAGTGAAGAATGATTGTGATGTTTTGAGAATGCTCTCTTTAGACATTGCTCCATTTTCCTCTAGCTCTCTTTGAAGTCCTCTGACCAAAACTGGAAGGAAGTTGTCTTCCCACCTTGCAGTCAATTTTGCCTCTATGTTTCTCAGAATTGCAGCTGACTCCACAGCACAGCGGTCCTGGTCTTCAAGCATCTTGATCGTGTCACTGAAATCGGTCAAGTTTCCATGGACAAAGGCCAGCCAAAGTTCAGTCAGTGGATCTTCGAACATTGTTCGGAGGACAACAAGGCATTTGTCTTCAGAAAGAAAAAAGGATTTCAATGGCACGTACAATTTCAGCACTCTTTCTAGAGCAGGGAGCATGGACAGCCAGCGAACATTGCTGTGTCCTAAAATGTTATGGTAGTCCTGGCCAACAAACTCACAAATGCTCTTGTCTTTCTACTCTGACGGTGAAATATGAAAATATCCAAATATCTTTGTGAGCAGGTACTCAACATCAAGGGGAATCATATCCAAAGCTGTTCTGGCCATGTATTGAATGATGTGGGCAGGACAACATAAGCCAATCACCTCCCGCTGCAGAGCATTTTTAACTTTGGTATGGACATTGACCCTCCCCAGCCTATTCAATCCACCAAAGTTGGTATTTGTGTTGTCGGCAGAGAATGCCATGACTTTGTGTTCCAGGTTACATTTTTTTCACCTCAGCTGCAATTTCCTCTGCTGTTTCTCCTTTCAATTCAACAAAATACTATTGGCAGCAGCTTTACATGTCCATGATTGGACGCATCAATGGACAGGGACACAAATTCAACCTGGTTTAGGTCCTGTGTTACCAAAGTAGTTGCCCATGGTGCTGACACAGTTACTCACAATGGTTTCACATTGTGTCCCAGCACATGTAAACTTCGGCTCATAAAGCTTCCGTGTCAGTTGTGCTGTGCAGTCCATAGATCTGTAACTATGATTGTGTCACATAGTGTGGTATGCAAAGACACCCTCCTGCACAGCTAAATCATATTCTTCTTGGGAAGGCTCTACCTTCTTGAAGAATGTGGTGACAGAGGGCATACCAACACAGGCAATCAGAGAGGCTTTATGCTTTTTCGTCTGTTAATGTTCTACCACTGCCGTTCTCCCCCCGCTGCCAATTGAAAAAGAGGAATTACAAATGGTGCAGTTAACCATTCTATCGTCTTGACCTGAGCGTATAAATGGAAATTCTCTCGTCTTGTTGTCATTAAAATGGCATTTCCGTTTCTTGGAAAGAGCCATTGTACCTCCTCTGTCTGCTCTTCTTCACTCACCTTGTGTCACTCTTCTTACGCTCTTAACTTTTTATTCTCCAATCTTTCTCCTCCTCTTTTCTTCACTCATCTTCCTGCTCTTTCTTCCTTTCCTTCTCTTTACCTTTCCACCTCACTCTTCTACTCTCCTCACGTCACTCTTTTTACTCCCTTAATTTTTCCTTCTTCTTCCTCTCCAATCTTCAATAATAAATAGTACACTATTAGATAAAATACATTGGTTAACAGATTCCCATCGCTTGCCTCATTTTTCAATTTTATCTCAAAAACATTGTTTGGAATAATAAATTGGCAGGCTCTGTAATCATATCTTTACCTTTCCTCCTTTATCTCTTTCACTCTTCTTCGTTTCCAGTCTTCCTCCCCTCCACTCTAACAGAAAACATTATGCTAATGTTATCCATACAATTTCTAAATATATTTTCACCCTACCTATTATAATGCCAAACCATTACAATTGTAATCTACAAGTAAATATTCTCATAATTAGTTGTGCATTAATTTAATATAATCATATTTTCAAAATAGCCCGTCCACTGCATGTTTATATGTGAATGTTTTTTAACCTAGCTACCATGACAGTAGCTAGCTAACCCAGCTAGATAACTTAGTCGACATAGCTAATGTTAGCTAGCATAACCTATTTAAAACCTTATAAAGCAGATCATCTATCTATATAATAAATTGTGACATTATAACATCATTAGATAGTATCTCAAACGATTGTAATTTACCTGGCTTGAAAAGACGTTTGTGGTGATGTTGTGGATTTACTTGACAATTGCTAGCTTCTGCTAATTTCACTAGTTTTCTCTAAAACTAGTGAATGAAGTGAATGAAGCTGATATAGCGAGCAGCCCCCTCTGCTGGACAAAACAAGCACAACGTGATTGAGACGTCAACCGGTAGGCTCTGCTGCCTGGTCTTTCTTGCCACGTAAAATATTATTTCACTTTGCAGTCTGTTTTTAACGCACAGTTAAAAACGGGGACATTTCCGGGGACGTCTGTATGCACATTATTGGATAAAACATTGAATTTGGCCTCCCGAGTGGCGCAGCGATCTAAGGCACTGCATCGCAGTGCTTGAGGTGTCACTCCAGATCCAGGTTCGATCCCAGGCTGTGATGCAGCCGGCCGCAACCAGGAGACCCATGAGGCGGTGCACAATTGGCCTAGCGTCTTCCAGGTTAGGGGATTTCCTTGTCCCATCGTGCTCTATCGACTCCTTGTGGTGGACCGGGAACATGCACGCTGACTTCGGTCGGCAGCCATGCTTCCTCCGACACATTGGTGCCGCTGGCATCCGGGTTAAGCGAGCAATGTGTCAAGAGGCAGTGCGGATTGGCAGGGTTGTGTTTCGGAGGACGCATGGCTCTCGATGTTCGCCTCTCCCGAGTCCGTATGGAAGGTGCAATGTATGTACCAAGACTGTAACTACCAACTGGATATCACTAAAAAGGAGTAAAAAATATATAATAGTAACATTGAATTTGGTATTACTGCAATTAGCTAATAGAAACACATGGAAAAACAGATTCACTACATGGAATAACATGTAGTTTCTGTTCTATATTTGAGAGATTTAAGAAAGATCAGGAAACATGTTTATTTTACATGTATTTCTCCCTTTATTTTAGGCACTGAACTATCTCTATATATACATCCATTCTTTTTTTAAGGTACCGGGGACCTTCAGACAAGTCGTGTGAGGCTTGTGGTCATGGCATTTTTTTTAGCTTAAACAGGTGGATTTTGATGGGGATTTTTTTATTATGTTCATTTAATTTCCAAGGGGAAGCGACCATTGTAGGCTAAGGGTTAATCCCATTTTAAGAAAATCTGGTACTAAAATCAATCAATCAAATTCAATCAAATTTATTTTATATAGCCCTTCGTACATCAGCTAATATCTCGAAGTGCTGTACAGAAACCCAGCCTAAAACCCCAAACAGCAAGCAATGCAGGTGTAGAAGCACGGTGTCTAGGAAAAACTCCCTAGAAAGGCCAGAACATAGGAAGAAACCTAGAGAGGAACCAGGCTATGAGGGGTGGTCAGTCCTTTTGCCGTCGGATGGAGGTGGCACTTGAGCTGGTCTTTTTCTCGTTCTCACATTCCAACCTTTCCATTTCCTGTCCTTTGAAAGGTAAAACCATGGCAACTAGAATAAGCCAACTTCAAAACACAGGGTAGGTGGCTGGCTGTCATTTATTCCATGTGTCTACCTCTACCACACACATTGTATGTGCATGCACACACAGTCCTCAGTCCATCACTTGGAATTAGTGAAAAGTCGACAGATATTTCCAAAGGCAGAGATCTGAGTGTTAACCATGGTCATGGCATTTTTCCTTCTTTTTACTCACCTGTAGAGTACATAGTCATCAAATGGTTCCCAAGGACATACATGATCTTTAGCCTATAATAATATATTTTCATTCAACTGGTAGTTATACTAAAGGGTAGTGGAGGGAGAGAGAGAAGATGTCACGCCCTGACCTTAGAGATCCGTGAGTTGGGGTGGGTATTCTATGTTCTATGTTTTGTAGTTCTATGTTTTGGCTGTGTTTTTTTCTATGTTTTGGTAGGGTTCTCAATCAGAGACAGCTGTCTATCGTTGTCTCTGATTGAGAACCATACTTAGGCTGCCCTTTTTCCCACCTGTGTTTGTGGGAAGTTATCTTTGTTAAGGGTGTAACAGTATAACTTCAGACCGTTCCCTCGCCCCGACACGGGCGCGAACCAGGGACCCTCTGCACACATCAACAACTGACACCCACGAAGCGTCGTTACCCATCGCTCCACAAAAGCCACGGCCCTTGCAGAAACCCTACTTCAAGTCTCAGAGCAAGTGACGTAACCGATTGAAACGCTATTAGCGCGTACCCGCTAACTAGCTAGCCATTTCACATCCGTTACACCCACCCCCCTTTCGACCTCCTCCTTTTCCGCAGCAGCCAGTGATCCGGGTCAACAGCATCAATGTAACAGTATAACTTTAAACCGTCCCCTCGCCCCGGGGCGCGAACCAGGGACCTTCTGCACACATCAACAACAGTCACCCACGAAGCATCGTTACCCATCGCTCCACAAAGGCCACGGCTCTTGCAGAGCAAGGGGAAACCCTACTTCAAGTCTCAGAGCAAGTGACGTAACCGATTGAAATGCTATTAGCGCGTACCCACTAACTAGCTAGCCATTTCACATCCGTTACAAGGGCACATAGCCTTTAGCTTCACGGTTTGTTTTTGTATTGTTTCTGTAATGTTCTGCACCTTGGTCATCTTCTTTTAACGGCCGTGACAGAACTTCCCACCAACACCGGACCAAGCAGTGTGGTAAGGAGGAGCAGCGTGTCCAGGATTCATGGACTTGGGAGGAGATCCTGGATGGTAAGGGACCCTGGAGGCAGGAAGGGGAGTATCGCCGTCCACGGGACGAACTGGAGGCAGCAAGAGCAGAGGGGCAGCGTTACGAAGGGACTCGGCTAGCAAGGAAGCCCGAGAGGCAGCTCCCCCCCAAAAATTGGGGGGGTGGGGGCACACGGGGAGTGTGGTTGAGTCAGGTTGAGTCAGGTTGGAGACCTGAGCCAAATCCCCGTGCTTACCGTGGCGAGCGTTGTACTCGTCAGGCACCGTGTTATGCGGTGCAGCGCACGGTGTCTCCAGTGTACGTGCACAGCCCGGTGCGCTACCTTCCAGCTCCCCGAATCAGAGTGGGCATCCAGCCAGGTCGGAGGATGACGGCTCAGCGCATCTGGCCGCCAGTACGTCTCTACGGGCCAGGATATCCTGCGCCGGCTCTGCGCACTGTATCTCCGGTGTGTCTGCACAGCCCAGTGCGTCCTGTGCCAGCGCCTCGCATCTGCAGGGTGAAAATAACCATCCAGCCAGGACGGGTTGTGCAAGCACCTCCACGGCCCAGTGTATCCTGTGCCTGCCTGTCCCCAGAAGGACAGCGCCTCCTGTATGTCTCTCCAGCCTGGTGTGTCCTGTGCCTGCGCCTAGAACTAATCCTCCTGTATGTCTCCCCAGCCTGGTGAGCCCTGTGGCAGCTCAACGTGCCAGACTGCCCATACGTCTCCTCCCTCCAGTGATGATCCATGGCAAGAAGCCTCCAGGGATGATCCATGGCACGAAGCTTCCAGTGATGATCCAACGAAGGCCTCCAGTCCGGAGTCTCCAGCGACGACCTCCAGTCCGGAGTCTCCAGCGACGACCTCCAGTCCGGAGTCTCCAGCGACGACCTCCAGTCCGGAGCCTCCAGCGACGTTCTCCAGTCCGGAGCCTCCAGCGACGGTCCCCAGTCCGGGGCCCGCAACGAGGTTTCCCAGTCCAGGGCCCGCAACGATGCCCACCCAGACCCTCCCGTTTAGGTTTTGCGGTCGGAGTCCGCACCTTTGGGGGTGGAGTACTGTCATGCCCTGACCTTAGAGATCCTTTTTATGTCTCTATTTTGGTTTTGTTAGGGTGTGAGTTGGGGTGGGTATTCTATGTTCTATCTTCTATGTTTTGTAGTTCTATGTTTTGGCCGGGTAGGGTTCTCAATCAGGGTCTATCGTTGCCCTTTTTCCCACCTGTGTTTGTGGGAAGTTGACTTTGCTTAGGGCACACAGCCCTTAGCTTCACGGTTTGTTTTTGTATTGTTTAATGTTTTGTTGGTGACATCTACTATTAAAAGTATGTACGCTCACCACGCTGTACCTTGGTCTTCTTTTAACGGCTGTGACAGAAGACATAGAGAGAGAGAGGACACAGAGAGGGAGAGAGACACACATACATCAATGAGCATGAAACTCTACACTCTTGGGAAAACAGGTGATATCTAGAACCTATATAAAATGATTCTTTGGCTGTCTCAATAGGAGAACCCTTTGAAGAACTCTTTTTGATTCCAGGTAGAACCCGTTTGGTTCCAGGTAGAACATGTTTCAATTCCATATAGAACCTTTTCCACAGGGTTCCACATGGAGCGCAAAACGGTTCTACCTGGAACTAAAAAGGGTTTTCCTATGGGGACAGCTGAATAATCCCTTTGGAACCCTGTTCTAAGAGTGTACACTACCGGTCAAAAGTTTTAAAACACCTACTCATTCAAGGGTTTGTCTTTATTTTTACTATTATCGACATTGTAGAATAATAGTGAAGACGTCAAAACTATGAAATAATACATATGGAAGGATGTAGTAACCAAAAAAGTGGTGAACAAATTAAAATATATTTGAGATTCTTTAACTTCTCTGGGATAGGTGAGACGGTAGCGTCCCACTTGGCCAAAATCCAGAAAAAATATATAAAATATATTACCATAAAAATCTATCTTTCATGAAATCACACATGAAAGACACCAAATTAAAGCTACACATGTTGTGAATCCAGCCAACATGTCTGATTTCAAAAAGGATTTACGGGGAAAGCACACCAAACAATTATGTTAGCTCAGTACATAGCCACAGAAACACAGCCATTTTTCCAGCAAAAGAGAGTAGTATCAAAAAGCAGAAATAGAGATAAAATGAATCACTAACCTTTGATGATCTTCATCAGATGACACTCATAGGACATCATGTTACACAATACATTTATGTTTTGTTTGATAATGTGCATATTTATATCCACAAATCTCGGTTTACATTGGCGCCATGTTCAGAAATGCCTCCAAAATATCCGGAGTAATTACAGAGAGCCACGTCAAATAACAGAAATACTCATCATAAACTTTGATGAAAGATATGTTTTACATATAATTAAAGATACACTTGTTCTTAAAGATACACTTGTTCTTAATGCAACCGCTGTGTCATATTTAAAAAAAAAACGGAAAAAGCACACCACGCAATAAAAAACGGAAAAAGCACACCACGCAATAATCTGAGACAGCGCTCAGATTTAACAACATTTCTCTGCCATGTTGGAGTCAACAGAAATACGAAATTACATCAAATAGTCCCTTACCTTTGATTATGTTCATCAGAATGCACTGCCAGGAATCCTAGTTCCACAATAAATCTTTGTTTTGTTCGATAATGTCCATTACTTATGTCCAATTAGCTACTTTTGCTAGCATGTGTAGTACACGTGTTCAAACGCTTGCGCAGATCCAGGCAAACGTTAGACGAAAACTTCAAAAAGTTTACAAGTCAAACTGGTCAAACTTAGTAGAGAATCAATCTTCAGGATGTTGTTATCATATATGTCCAATAACGTTCCAACCGGAGCATTTCTTCATGTCTGTATAAATAATGGAACGCAAGGCGATATCATGAGGAAAGCGCGTGAGCAAGAACTGGCAATCTGCCAGACCAGTGACTGAAACACCTCCCATCCGGTCCCACATCACACTAGAGGCTTCATTCAGCATTCTACAGACTGTTGACGTCTAGTGGAAGGCGTAGGAAGTGCAAACAGATCCATATATTACAGGGAATTGAATAGGCGATGACTTTAACATCGACCCTTCTCAGAATTCTCACTTCCTGTTTGGATTTTTTCTCAGGTTTTTGGCTGCCATCCTTCGCTCTGCGGTACGACTCATTCCAATCCATCTCAATTTGGTTGAGGTCGGGGGATTGTGGAGGCCAGGTCATCTGATGCAGCACTCCATCACTCTCCTTCTTGGTAAAATACCCCTTACACAGCCTGGAGGTGTGTTGGGTCATTGTCCTGTTGAAAAACATATGATAGTCCCACTAAGCCCAAACCAGATGGGATGGCGTATAGCTGCAGAACGCTGTGTGCCTTGAATTCTAAATAAATCACAGACAGTGTCAGCAGCAAAGCACCCCCACACCATCACACCTTCTCCTCCATGCTTTACGGTGGGAAATACACATGTGGAGATCATCCGTTCACCCACACCTCGTTTCACAAAGACAGGGTGGTTGGAACCAAAAATCTCCAATTTGGACTCCAGACCAATAGACAAAATTCCACTGGTCTAATGTAAATTTTTCGTGTTTCTTGGCCCAAGAAAGTCTCTTCTTATTATTGGTGTCCTTTAGTTGTGGTTTCTTTGTAGCAATTCGACCATGATGGCCTGATTCACACAGTCTCCTCTGAACAGTTGATATTGAGATGTGTCTGTTACTTGAGCTCTGTGAAGCATTTATTTGGGCTGCAATTTCTGAATTTGGTAGCTCTAATGAACTAATCCTCTGCAGCAGGGGTAACTCTGGGTCTTCCATTCCTGTGGCGGTCCTCATGACAGCCATTTTCATCATAGCGCATGATGGATTTTGCGACTGCACTTGAAGAAACTTTCCAAGTTCTTGAAATGTTCTGTATTGACTGACCTTCATGTCTTAAAGTAATGATGGACTGCCATTTCGCTTTGCTATTTTTAGCTGTTCTTGATATAATTTGATATTTGATCAAATAGGGCGATCTTCTCTATACCCCTCTACCTTGTCACAACACAACTGGCTCAAACGCATTAAGAAGGAAAGACATTCCACAAATTAACTTTTCAGAAGGCACACCTGTTAATTGAAACGCATTCCAGGTGACTACCTCATGAAGTGGCAAGTAGCCTAGTGGTTAGAGCCACTGTTCCTGGGCCATCATTGAAAATAAGAATTTGTTCTTAACTGACTTGCCTAGTTAAATAAAGGTAAAAAATAAAAAAAGCTGGTTAACCTGTCTAGGATCAGCGTGGCGCTAGCGGCACCCCCCCCCCCCCCCCACTGAAAAACCAGTGCCGCGAAATTCAAAAAAAATATTTTTTTAAAATATTTAACTTTCACACATTAAAGTCCAATACAGCTAATGAAAGACACAGATCTTATGAATCCAGTCAACATTTCCGATTTTTAAAATGTTTTACAGGGAAGACACAATATGTAAAGATGTACATCTATTACCTAAAAACACATTAGCATAATCCACCATCTTTTATTTGTCCACCAACACCAGTAGCCATCACCAATTCGGCTAAACTAAGATATTTATAGCCCCTAACCAACAAAAAAACTCATTAGATGACAGTCTGATAACATATTTATGGTATGGGATAGGTTTTGTTAGAAAAAAGTGCATATTTCAGGTATATGGCATAGTTTACAATTGCACCCACCATCACAAATGGACTAGAATAATTACAATGAGCAACGTGTTTACCTAACTACTAATCATCAAACATTTCGTAAAAATACACAGCATACACGAATCGAAAGACACAGATCCTGTGAATACAGACAATATTTCAGATTTTCTAAGTGTCTTACAGCGAAAACACAATAAATCGTTATATTAGCTTAGCACATAGCAATTAGCAGCCCAGCATTGATTCTAGCCAAAGTGAGCGATAAAAGTCAACATCGCCAAAAGATATTAATTTTTTCACTAACCTTCTCAGAATTCTTCCGATGACACTCCTGTAACATCACATTACAACATGCATATACAGTTTGATCGAAAATGTTTATATTTAGCCACCAAAATCATGGTTAGACAATGTGAAATGTAGACAAGCTGGTAAAGAAAACGTCCTTGCGCCACTTAGACAGTGATCTACTCTTATACATAAATACTCATAAACGTGACTAAAAAATATAGGGTGGACAGGGATTGATAGACAATTTAATTCTTAATACAATTGCGTTATTACATTTTTTAATTTATCCTTACTTTTCAATACAGTTTGCGCCAAGCGAAGCTACGTCAAAAAACATGGCGTCCTAAGCCACTAAAATGTTTCGACAGAAACACGATTTATCATAATAAAAATGTCCTACCTTGAGCTGTTCTTCCATCAGTATCTTGGGCAAAGGATCCTTTCTTGGGAGAAATCGTCTTTTGGTGGAAAGCTGTCCTCTTGCCATGTGGAAATGTCAACTACGTTCGGGATGAACTGAAAAGCGTTTCCAACTTTTCACATCGTTGCAAAAATAAATGTCCCAAAATCGCACTAAACGGATATAAATTGCTATAAAACGCTTTAAATTAACTACTTTGTGATGTTTGTAACTCCTATAACGAGTGAAAAGATGACCGGAGAAATATAACAGGCTAAACTAATGCTTGGAACAGGAGAGGGTCGGTGTCTTCCACGCGCGTTACGCAGCAAGAAAAGACTTGCTAGCTAAAGGTTTTTTTCATTTGTAGGGCCTGTGAACGAGCAATCGAGCCCGTTGGAATCGTCATCACGTAAAGGCATCCAGGGGAAGACGTAAGAAGTGTCCGTATAGTCATAGCAACGACAGAGCCCTTTTAAATGACTTCAGAAAAGTGGCCAACGTTTCTCAAATCTGACTCCATGTCAGGGAAATTGCTGTAGAATGGGCTCTGTTCCACTTAGAGACAAAATTTCAACTCCTATAGAAACTATAGACTGTTTTCTATCCAATAATAATAATAATATGCATATTGTACGATCAAGGATTTTGTGGGAAGCCGTTTAAAAAATTAGCCACATTAGCATAAATAGTCTAAACAGCGCCCCCATCCCCAACAGGTTAAGAGAATGCCAAGAGCTGTCATCAAGGCAAAGGGTGGCTATTTGAAGAATCTAAAATATATTTGATTTGTTTATCACTTTTTTGTTTACTACATGATTCCATATGTGGTATTTCATAGTTTTGATGTCTTCACTATTATTCTACAAGGTAAAAAATAGTAAAAATAAAGAAAAACACTTGAATGAGTAGTTGTTCTAAAACTTTTGACCGGTAGTGTATGTGTGTGTCCCAAATCACACACTATTCTATTTATAATACAATTCATTGGACAAGGGCCCATGGGACTCTGGTCAAAGGTCGTGTACTATAAAGGGAATAGGGTGCCATGTGGGACTATGCAGACACTTAACTACAGCATACTATGAGGGAGACAGTGAGCAAATGAGGGGGGAAAAGGAGGAAGAAGGCTTGTTTGACAGGCAGGTCACAGCTTAGGGAAAACAGAGAGATGAAAGAGGGAGAGAGAGAAATAGGAGGGAGGGAGCACACGTTCAGCAGTCTCAGCCTACATGATCATAGAGCCCCGCTGAAAGCTCAAAGAACAATGGCCCCACTGTGTGTGTGTGTGTGTGTGTGTGTGTGTGTGTGTGTGTGTGTGTGTGTGTGTGTGTGTGTGTGTGTGTGTGTGTGTGTGTGTGTGTGTGTGTGTGTTTACCTCTGACAAGGACCAAAAGGTCCTGCTCTCCTCTACTCTCCTATACTCCTCCTCCTCTCCTCCTCTCCTCCTCTCCTCCTCTCCTCCCATACCCTTTGTAGCCAGCTCCTTTCTTCCTTTCTTCGTCCCTCATACTCATAGCTTCTCAACAGATGAAAGGGGGATGAGATGCTGTAAAACCAGGTAAAAGAGTGCAGGACGGATTTATTTTTGTAGTCCGTGATTGATTGTAGACCCTGCCACATACCTCTCGTGTCTGAGCTGTTGAATTGCGACTCTACTTTGTCCCTATACTGACGCTTAGCTTGTTTGATTGCCTTACAGAGGGAATAGCTACACTGTTTGTATTCGGTCATGTTTCCGGTCGCCTTGCCCTGATTAAAAGCAGTGGTTCGTGCTTTCAGTTTTGTACGAATGCTGCCATCATTCCACGGTTTCTGGTTGGGGAAGGATTTAATGGTCACCGTGGGTACCACATCACTGATGCACTTGCTAATAAATTCGCTCACCGAATAAGCGTATATATCAATGTTATTGTCCAATGCTATCCAGAACATATCCCAGTCCACGTGATCGAAGCAATCTTGAAGCGTGGAATCAGATTGGTCAGACCAGCGTTGATCAGACCTGAGCACGGACATTTCCTGTTTTAGTTTCTGTCTATAGACTGGGAGCAACAAAATGGAATCGTGGTCAGATTTGCCGAAAGGAGGGCAAGGGAGGGCTTTGTATGCGTCACGGAAATTAGGGTAGGAATGATTCAGGGTGTTGCCAGCCCGGGTCGCACATTCGATATGCTGATAAAATTTAGGGAGCCTTGTTTTCAGATTGGCCTTGTTAAAATTCCCAGCTACAATAAATGCAGCCTCAGGATATGTGGTTTCCAGTTTACATAGAGTCCAATGAAGGTCTTTCAGGGCCGTCGAGGTGTCTGTTTGGGGGGAGATATACACGGCTGTGATTATAATCGAAGAGAATTCTCTTGGTAGATAATGCGGTCGGCATTTGATCGTAAGGAATTCTAGGTTACGTGAACAAAAGGACTTGAGTTCAACTGAGGTATTTGATAGCGTTTGAGCATGGTTTGTAGATGTGAATGCGAGCCTGTGTGTATGTGTGCGTGCTATACTAAGTTTCAAGTCATATTAAAACCTTTTCTCAACAGGGGGTGCTGTTGGCACTTTGTAATAATTTCGTTCCCAAATTAAACTGCCTCGTACTCAATTCTTGCTCGTATAATATGCACATTATTATTACTATTGGATAGAAAACACTCTCTAGTTTCTTAAACCGTTTGAATTATTTCTCTGAGTGAAACAGAACTCATTCTGCAGCACATTTCCTGTCAGGAAGTGAGATTTCTGAAATCGAGGTCCCTGTTCTAGGGTCAGTTTATAAGTCCCAATGCAAGCTACGGGGCTACATGCACTGCATACGCCTTCCTCTCGATGTCAGTAAGCGGTGAGAATTTGAATGGACTGGATTGCACCATCTGGGACACTATAAAGGCTTATGGAAAAGAAGTACCGTTCTTTTCAACGGGGCGCCTGGCGCAAGAGGGACATCATAATGGCGTCCTGAAAAGCTTTTGTTTTAGCAGTTCTGTATCTCCGGCTCTGATTTAATTTGATTTTTGTCTTAAAAACTTCATAAGGTAGTTAATTTAAACTGACTTATAGCAGTTTATTGCGATTTTCTGGAGTTTCTTTGTCACGCGCTATCGCGAGTTGGACACCTCTCAGGTGGATGGCTAGCGTTAGCTGCTATTTCTACAGGAGAAGAGGACATCTTTCAACCAAAAGACGATTGTTCTGGAGAAAGGACACTTTGCCCAAGATTCTGATGGAAGCTAAGCAAATAGTAAGCAGTCTTTATGTTGTTAATTCGTATTTATGTTGACAAATGTCAAATAATAATTCTGCCATTAATTTCCGTGCGGTCTCGCTTTAGCGCACGCTGTATGCGTAGTAACGTTAATTTAAAAAATGTAACACAGCGATTGCATTAAGAACTAATTTGTCTTTCATTTGCTGTCCAACCTGTATTTTTTAGTCAAGTTTATGATTATTTATTGATTAGAATAGGTGCCTCTCCAAAGATTTCTCCCGACATTTTCTTTGCAGCTTGGCTACTTTTCTCATTGTATAACCACGATTTGTGCCGCTAAATATGCCCATTTTCGAACAAACTCTATATGCATTGTGTAATATGATGTTATAGGCCTGTCATCTGAAGAATTCTGAGCAGGTCAGTGAAAAAATTAATATATTTTGGTGGTTTATACGTTATCGCTATTTTTGGCTTGAATCAATGCTGTTGTGATGTTTGCTATTGTGGTAAGCTAATATAACGCTAAATTGTGTTTTCGCTGTAAAACACTTAGAAAATCTGAAATATTGGCTGGATTCACAAGATCTGTGTCTTTCATTTGCTGTACACTGTGTATTTTTCATAAATGTTTTATGATGAGTAATTAGGTAATACACGATGGTCTCTGTAGTTATTCTAGTTGCTTTGGTGAGAGTTGTGATGGTGGCTGCAATGGTAAACTATGATTATACCTGAAATATGCACATTTTTCTAACAAAACATATGCTATACAATAAATATGTTATCAGACTGTCATCTGATGAAGTTGTTTCTTGATTAGTGGCTATTTATATCTTTATTTGGTCGAAATTGTGATAGCTACCTATGCAGGAAAAAAAAAGTTGTGTCTTTTGCTATCGTGGTTAGCTAATAGATTTACATAGTGTCTTCCCTGTAAAACATTTTAAATATCAGAAATGATGGCTGGATTCACAAGATGTGTATCTTTAATCTGGTGTCTTGGACTTGTGATTTAATGATATTTAGATGCTACTATTTACTTGTGACGCTATGCTAGGCTATGCTAGTCAGCTTTTTTACTGATGGGGGTGCTCCCGGACCCGGGATTGGGAAGAAGTAGAAGTTAAATGAACAGTTAATGCTTCTCTCTATGTTGAGCATGTCCTCTCACTACACCTGTAGGAAGATGAGGTAAGAAAAAGAGAGAAGAATGGAACGGAGAGGTAGAAGGATGAAGGGATGTTCTATGTGCCTCATCATTGTCCTCCTGATCTCTCTTCTCCCAACCCCTTAGATGTAAAATCCTCTATCTAGGGGACTTTGAGCGATTCTGGACGGTTCCAACAAACAGTGTTGTGTACAGAGCACTCTGTGAACGCCGCAACATTATTGATGAACACTCCGTGAAAGAGCTGGTTGTCCCGCTTCAGATGCCGCTCTCCGCTCTGTGCTGGGGAGAAGCTATACAAACATGCCTGGTGACCAAATTGATGACTGTATGTCGAGTGGAAATGAATGTGGATTCGCTGGCAATAACAGCAGCATAACTCTAGTTAAAACATGTAAAATTAAGTTCTGTTGGTTTCGATGGCTGAGGGAGAAATAACTTTTTAGTATTGGTCCCCATCTGGGTATCACCGTGACATGCCAATTAGCTAACGTTACAACAAGCCAGTGTGAATTACCAATGCAACGGTGTTGTATCTAGGTGATTGCTGATGTGAGTTGCATCTCACTGGGCAGCAGTTGTTTTCTACTGGGCAGTTGTATCACATGTCACCGGCGGTAGCTAACGTGGCCAATTTGTTCCATCCCACTTGATTATTTTTTGAGGAGGATAGCTGCCTACACGAGAAATAACTTGATAATATCAATAATATTGATAGGAACCATCTGGATATCACTGTGATTCAGTCTACCGCTCAATGGGGAGACTTTGTGCAGCAAGCAACATAACAACACAAGGCTAACTAGCTAGCAAGGAAAGTAGCTAGCTAGTGTAGCCAATATAAGGTGACAGCTAAAGCACATTTATTGCAGCTAGTGATTTCCCCCCGAAAACGTACAACTACAGTGGCTTGCGAAAGTATTCACGTCCCCTGGCATGTTTCCTATTTTGTTGCCTTACAACCTGGAATTAAAATGGATTTTTAGGGGGTTTGTATCATTTTATTTACACAACATGCCTACCACTTTGAAGATGCAAAATATTTTTTATTGTGAAACAAACAAGAAATAAGACAAAAAACTGAACTTGAGCATGCATAACTATCCCCCCCCCCCCCAAAGTCAATACATTGTAGAGACACATTTTGCAGAAATTACAGCTGCAAGTATCTTGGGGTATGTCTCTATAAGCTTGGCTCATTGAACCACTGGGATTTTTGCCCATTCTTCAAGGCAAAACTGCTGCAGCTCCTTGGATGGGTTCTGCTGGTGTACAGCAATCTTTAAGTCATACCACAGATTCTCATTTGGTTTGAGGTCTTGGCTTTGACTAGGCCATTCCAAGACAGTTAAATGTTTCTCCTTAAACCACTCAAGTGTTGCTTTAGCAGTATGCTTAGGGTCATTGTCCTGCTGGAAGGTGATCCTCGTCCCAGTCTCAAATCTCTGGAAGACTGAAACAGGGTTCACTCAAGAAGTATTTAGCGCCATCCATCATTCCTTCAATTCTGACCAGCTTCCCAGTCCCTGCTGATGAAAAACATCCCCACAGCATGATGCTGTCACCACCATGCTTCACTGTTCTCTGGGGGATGAGAGGTGTTGGGTTTGCGCCAGACGTAGTGTTTTTCTTGATGGTCTAATCTGACCAGAGTACCTTCTTCCATATGTTTGGGGAGTCTCCCACATGCCTTTTGGCGAACACCAAACATGTTTGCTTATTTTTTTCTAGACACCATTCCGTAAAGCCCAGCTCTGTGGAGTGTACGGCTTAAAGTGATCCTATGGACAGATACTCCAATCTCCGCTGTGGAGCTTTGCAGCTCCTTCATGGTTATCTTTGGTCTCTTTGTTGCCTCTGATTAATGCCCTCCTTGCCTGGTCTGTGAGTTTTGGTGGGCGGCCCTCTCTTGGCAGGTTTGTTGTTGCTCCATATTCTTTCCATTTTTTAATAATGTATTTAATGGTGCTCTGTGAGATGTTCAAAGTTTCGGATAATTTTTTTTAACCAAACCCTGATCTGTACTTCTCCACAACTTTCTCCCTGACCTGTTCCGAGAGTTCCTTGGTCTTCATAATGCCGCTTGCTTGGTGGTGCCCCTTGCTTAGTGGTGTTGCAGACTTTGGGGCCTTTCAGAACAGGTGTATATGTACTGAGATCATGTGACATATCATGTGACACTTAGATTGCACACAGGTGGACTTTATTTAACTAATTATATGATTTCTAAAGGTAATTGGTTGCACCAGATCTTATTTGGGGCTTCATTTCAAAGGGGGTGAATACATATGCACGCACCAGTTTTGCATTTTAAATTGTTATAATTTTTTAAAACATGTTCTTTTTTTCATTTCACTACACCAATTTGGACTATTTTGTGTATGTCCATTAAATGAAATCCAAATAAAAATAAATTTAAATAACAGGTTGTAATGCAGCAAAATAGGATAAACGCCAAGGGGGGTGAATACTTTTCCAAGGCACTGTAGGCCTACGACATTAAACTCTATATGTTTGTGACATTCTTGCTGAAGTTTCTAGCCACAAGCATAAACTAACTAGCTGGGAAGGGTTCATCAGGATGAAATCTCATCAGGATTACTGACTGAACTAAATTTGTTCGTCTCCAGTCAACACTCACCTGCGCAACACACGTATATCAATTTGGGCCACAGTCGTGTCCTTATAGCTTCTCCCTCTGAGCTGAGATGGAGTATGTGAAATCTGACAACTCATTTGCATAGGGAGCGACACTCCACATTTTCCTGGCCTATCCAGACAAAGGTTTGATTTCCTCTGGCTGTGAAACTCAGAGCCCTTCTCGCAATATGGCATATGAAAGGTGGGGTCTAGGGAATGGAGCAATAGCGGTCCCATCTCACTGTGATTTTCAGGTTTAGAGTTAAAAAAAAATCTGTACAAAATAATATTGTAGAATTGAAACAAGAACACCTTTCTCACAGAGAAAGTCACAGAGGGACGAAATCACTTCTTGCTGAAAGCAGAATTTGAATGGTGTCTCTGCATCGCTCAGACGATGCTGACAGAACCTTGAGCATCTACAGATGGACTATCAAAATAAAGTGTTACAACATTCTTTGCCTTCAGTTATATAAAATGGTGCCAACTTGTACTGTCAGGCTAGGGTCTATTTTTCTCCTCTTCCTGTCTGACTGACGTGCCCAAAGTAACCTGAATGTTACTCGGGCCCAGAAGCCAGGATATACATATAATTGGTACCATTGGATAGAAAACACTTTGAAGTTTGTAGAAATTTTAAATAACTGTATGAAAAAATAATACAATTGATAAGGTAGGAGAGAATCCAAAGATAAACCAACCGGAAACGTTTTGTTTTTGAGAGCCCATGCTCTTACAATGAAAAGCTATTGTAATAGCTAGCTGCAATTCCAGCTCCCAGATTGCAATTCCTATGGCTTCCACTAGATGTCAACAGTCTTTGTTCAAGGTTTCAGGCTTGTTCCTTCCCAAACGAGGAAGAATTTTGAGTTTTGGTACTGGGAGTAAGAGTTGGAAATCAGTCTGTGCGCGAGTGATGAAGAGCGCTCTAAACCACATGCAACCATGCCAGCCCAGGCTTTCCACATCTGGCTTCTTCACCTGTGGGATCGTCTGAGACCAGCCACCTGGACAGATGATGAATCTGTGGGTTTGTGGGCATAAGCTATGGGGTTGAGGTCAGGGTTGAGGTCAGGGCTCTGCAAGCCAGTCAAGTTCTTCCACACCGATCTCGACATACCATTTCTGTATGTACCTCGCTTTGTACACGGGGGTATTGTCATGCTGAAACAGGAAAGGGCCTTCCACAAACTGTTGCCACAAAGTTGCCAAAAAGAAGCACAGAATTGTCTGGAATCTCATTGTATGCTGTAGCGTTAAGATTTCCCTTCATTGGATCAAGTTGTAGAAACATCTCAAAGAGGACCAATGAAAACAGGATGGACCTGAGCTAAACGTTTGATTCTCATAGCAAAGGGTCTGAATACTTATGTAAATGAGGTGTTTCTGTTTTTTGTTTTTTTATAAATTTGCAAACATTTCTTGTGTGTAGATTTGATTTTTTTAAATGTAACAAATATTTAATCAATTTTGGAATAAGGCTGTAATTTAACAAAATGTGGAAAAAGAAAAGGGGTCTGAGTACTTTCAGAATGCACTGTATACTTATATATTTCTACAATTAAAAAAATAAATCCTATCTAAATCTGTCATTCTGCCCCTGAACAAGGCAGTTAACACACTGTTCCCCGATAGGCCGTCATTGTAAATAAGAATTTGTTCTTAACTGACTTGCCTAATTAACTAAAGGTTAAATAATACATGTAAAATTTTTAAAAATAGACGTTAAAAGGGAAATTTGCCTTTGCCCGTGTTATGCTGCGGTCTAAGGCACTGCATCTCAGTGCTAGAGGCATCACTACAGACACCCTGGTTCGAATCCAAGCTGTATCACAACCGGCAGCATACAATTGGCCCAGCGTCGTCCGAGTTTGGCCGGTGTAGGCCGTCATTGTAAATAAGAATTTGTTTTTAACTGACTTGCCTAGTTAAATAAAGGTTACATTTTTTTTTTTAAGTGACATTTAAAAAAAATCTAATTCATATTTAATCATCTCCATCACCACCCCAATATCAACATATGTGAAAATTGCACATTTCTATGTTTTGTAGTAAATAAAATAGAGGAAGATAAGTGTTTCCAATGACATCGGACTGAGAATAACATTTTATTAAAAACATTTTTGATTTATTGTGTAATAGAGCACGATAAATCAACAAAACAGATTGGCTGTTCAAACGTGCTAAAACCAAGCTTTCTAGAACATTCTCAGCACACCTGTTTTATGCTGTGGCTTAAGCAAAAAAACAAATTGGGTACTCCTGTGAAGTGACCAGCCATAAAAAACTGAGCCAATGCCAATCAAGTCAATTTAACACAATTGACCAAACAACAACTAACTGCATCAGGTGACTGTGCTTGACTGAAAGTGCTTGAATATGGAAGGATTTGAATGGTGAACGAATGAAACACAAAAACACACATCTTGCTCGTGGATAAATACTTGAATAAAATTTTTAAAGGGACCAATATCTCAGAGAGTCGAACTATTAAACAGCCTTTACCCTTCCTCCCTGATACATTGCACCCTGTGTTCAGTCAATTCACTCAAGAGCCACTCTGAAATTCAACGTCGGTCCAGATAAGCAGGATCTCAGGAGAAAACTTCAAAACTGTCCACTAGGGGCAAAGGTGAGCGCTATTACCATCTATTAGGCTTGGGTTTTGCTAGGGTGTGGCAGATCGGAGTAAGCCGCGAGCTGTGTTCAATCCCAATGCTAGGAACTTGTTTTTGTTAAAAAAATATATAATCTTAACCCTTAACTTAACCATTTGGAGTAAATGCCTAAACTTAAACTTCAAAATGTGATATTTATGGACAAATGTCAGATTAATACAGTAAGACTGAGAGCTTGTTTTCTTTTCTCTTTCACGGACACATGCACACACACACACGCACACACATCACCTCAATTCACACACACACACACACACACACACACACACACACACACACACACACACATCACCTCAAAACACACACACACACACACACACACACACACACACACACACACACACACACACACACACACACACACACACACACACACACACACACACACACACACACACACACACCTGTTTTTCCCATCAGGGGCTCAGGAGGCTCTTCTCTGCCCATTTTTCCTGTCTTGGGGTGGTTGTGGGTTTCTTCCCATCCTCCCTTGTTTATCCACAGGCCTTGGTTGGTGTGATGCATGCTGCTGCTGCAACCGTCATTAGGAATGACAGTTTTTAACAATCACTTTGGCACCAATTTCAGAACCTTGTGGTCATTTTTCTAAACTCTAGACACAAAACTCAAAACGGTCATCACTTGTAGCACAGGCTGTCCAATGTTCAAAACATTGCATTGTGCATTCATATCTTTAAAGAAACCTTGCACTTGCAGAATCATCGGTTCAAATAACTAATTTATCATGAAATACCATAGGAACATTCATTTAGATCACCCACACACAAGATACCGATAGTTTCACTGTGTAGTTGTTCGCATAATCATTAAATATTGTAGTACAGAATGTGACACGTTTCATTATGCATTACACGTTCATTACACGTAAAAGCGTCACTGTTAAAAGGACTAGTAGAGAGAATACTACAGACACAGTGGAATCATTGAACAAAAATGAAATTTATTGATGAAATACAATACAATCACAACAAAGGTTTCTTTGAATCAAAGCAAAAATAAATAGCTACAAAAAAAAGAAAAAAACTACAGTAAAACGTCAACTGCAGTGTTCCTCACCTGGCTTACTGTAAAAATCAAAACAAAGGATTGATTACTGTACTTCTATATTTCCATCAATCCTGTCTTGTGGATTTGGCCAAAGGTCCTCATCCACATCACAATGGATGTTTTCATTAGCCAAACATCTTGGGAAGAATCTTCGGGCATGGCGAATCCAAGACTGACACTGATCTGCCGTGATGTCATTGTATGCGTCATCCATGGCCTGGACAAGGGCGGCTTGTTCGTGAGGGCGCCTATCATATACCTTCCACCTCCATGTCGAGAAAAATTCCTCAATCGGGTTAAGGAAAGGAGAGTATGGGGGTAAGTACAGGGTGGTAAATTGTGGTTGGGCCTGAAACCATGCTTGCACCATTTGAGCATGGTGGAACCTGACATTATCCCACACAATGACATAGGTCATGCCATCAGCTCTACAGACCTGATTTAGCTCATCAAGTAAGGTTACATTCGAACAGCGAATCATGTGGCTGCCTGCAACTCAATGTATAGAGTAGAGCGCTTTAGATGTTGTTCGACCAAACATTAGAACAGGCAAGATGAGTAATCTAAGCAACTTTGACCGTGGTATGATTGTTGATGCCACACATGGTGATTCCAGCATCTCAGAAACAGCTGACCTCCTGGGATTTTTACGTCTCTATAGTTTAAATGGAATGGTGCGATAAACAAAACACATTCAGTGAGCGGCATTTCTGTGGGCAAAAACACCTTGTTAATGAGAGAGGTCAGAGGAGAATGTCCAGACTCATTCAAGCTAACAGAAAGGCCACAAATGCTCAAATAACAGCTGTTTAAAACAGTGGTGTGCAGAAGGGCATCTCTTAACGTACAACACCGTGAATAATTCAGGCTGTTGTGGAGGCAAAAGGGGGTCCTACCCAGTACTAGATAGGTGTACCTAATAAAGTGGCCGGTGAGGGTACAGCAATGTCAAATCTGAAAACATGGTCTGAAAAAGTGGTACATGGGACCATAGAAACAGTGTCTGATAAAGAATGATGATAAAATATTACAGCCATAGATGATGTAGTCCAGTTGGTTCATATTCCACGGTAATTGGTGTCAATGGATCTCGTTATCCTGAAACTTTCATGATCTAAACATGGAATATTGTTTGTCAGTTTCCATAAAACTATGCATTAAGAGTAGTGCAACAGTTACTCATCATTTTGAGCAGTTGTATCAATAGATAGTTAGATCATTGCACTGAAATTAATAGACAGTCGTCTCAGATGTAATGTGTGAATTGCGTTTTGAAATGGTAAATTTAGTTCAATGAACAAATGATGTAGCTTTATGTGTATTGTATCCAAGCAGTTTTGAGTTTTGTGTCTAGAGTTTTGAAAAATGACATCAAGGTTCTGAAATTAGTGCCAAAGTGATTGTAAAAAACTGTAATGTCATTTTCCCCAGGAGTGTGGAGACTGCCTGGCTCACCTGAAGGAAGTGTGTGTGTGTTTGTGTGTGTGTGTGCGTGTGCGTGTGTGCGTGCGCGTGGATTCGAATGTAGCTGCATTTTGCAAGATTTATATAGCCATAATATAGTCACATATAACCTGCAGGTTTCTTTTCAATATTTATCCTTCAAGTAACATTTATTAGTCACGGCCATTTGCTTGGTTACATCTTCACCCCTCCATAACTTTACTTTGGCTATTATATGGCTAGAGCTGCACATGTAAACCACCTGGTGTCACAGAGGTGACAATCACAGCAAACACTTTCACCCCTGAGGGTGAAATCAACACACACACCAACACTGCCCTCACCCACCCCAAGAATTGAGATTTAACAGTCTATTTTTTGTATCTGGCACCTAGATCTATTGCCCTATGTGTGTGTGTGTTTGTGTGTGTGTGTTGCGCATCCTCTAATCTGTGTGCCTGGATGTGTATGTTTGTTGAAGAACATGCCAGAGAAAGAGAAAGGGGCGATAGAAATAAGAAGCGATTTACACAAACACAGGTTGAAAGAGGGAGCAGTCTCTTACCAACTGAGTCTGGCTGTGTTTGATGTAGTCTAGCGTTGTGACCTGGATTCGTTGGACCCAAAAGACCCCAAGTGTCAGCCCAGCTTTGACCTCTGAGGGCACTTTTCTTCTCTCTCCTCATTCTCTGGGCCCTAATTACTGTTGCTGTTTTGGCTGCCGTAATCACAAAGACACGGCTCCATAGACTTCCCTGAACTGTAGGGTTCAGGGGTCAAAGGTCAGGTATTAGTGAACACTTAGAAGTATGTGACTTGCAAGGGTAGTTCAGGCACATACAAACGCAAAGTATACACCATCCCAGTATAGAAACATATAACATGGTATAGGCACTTATTCGCAAACCACACCCACGTACACACATAAACACACACACACACACAACACACAGACACACACCCACCCCAACAAACACACAAACCAAATCAAGTTACAATTCAAAACATGTAGCTAACTTTAACCTTCCTCCTGCTCTGCCTACTTCATGTTTTGTTTACAGACTGACAATATGTCACGCATGAGTGATCACTGTGAGAGTGCCCATGTTTGTATGCACGGCCAGGCCATAGCCTTATACTGTACTGTACTGTACTGTGAGAAGAACCTGAATGATCTATAGTTAACTGAACGTTTGTACCTTAGAGTGCTAGCTCAGTAGTCATGTAGTTAGCTGGAGCCTGGAGCCGCTGGCGGCAGTGCTGTGGTGTTGTAATAATCCACTGGTCTCTTAAAGCTGGTGTGGTTGGTGGCAGTCAGAGAGACCGCAGCAGCGCGCCGGCTGGACCGACCGAACAGTCTGTAATCTGCTTTCCCTGTGTCAGCCCGCACACGCCACCCCAAGACACAGCCGTCGCCCCAAAGTAACACACACACACACACACACACACACACACACACACACACACACACACACACACACACACACACACACACACACACACACACACAGAATATTACGCATGAACAGATACACAATATATACTGTATACACGCTGTACAAATACAGTACCTGCTGATCTATGCATAACACATACACAACATTGGAAACACACATGTACTATATACTGTACACATACTGTACATTACACACACACGCGCACCCACACACACACACACACACACACACACACACACACACACACACACACACACACACACACTCAGCAGCTGTACACTGTAATCCAAATAAATTATACTATCATCAGACGTCAGAGAATAACTACTAGTAGCCGTATGAACAGTAAAACCACAACGCCAACAGACCACCTTAAAATTAAGACCCTCCCCTGAGCTCCACATTCTGTCTAAACAGGACTATCCAGTAATGCATCACTGCCACCTTCAGCATCTTGGCCTGAACTGCACTCAAAAATATCTTAAGGTGGACTGGAGGAGGTATCTTCCCGAGAACTTATTCACTTTCTTACCAGAAACCATGATGGAGGTGTCAGAGGTGTCATTTGCAACTCGTTCACCAGGGGGCACTGATACCTCCTCAGTGCTGGGAGGAGTGACAAGACATACTACTGGCAGCAGTAGGGTCATACTCCAGTCTCCTTCAGCCTCTCCAGCCTCTCCATAGTGCTGGCCTCTCCTCCAGAGCAGCTGGACAAACCTGGGGCCCGGGGCCAAAGTTTTTGATGGATATTGTTTGGGATATCCGCTCCGGGGACAAGGAAAAGCGTGCGTCACAGTACAGCAAAACTACAGACGCCCAGCACTCCAAGCCGTGGTCAGATTGCGGTCGGCTGCCAGTCTGCGGTCACCCGGTGTTCTGATCCGCAAAGCGGCCGGGCCAGAGAGGTCAAGTCAATAGTTGTGTTGGAAAGTGCTTTAATTGTAGTAGTGAGGATTTCATCTTGGGAAGAGAGAGGGGATTTGAATTGACACCGTCACGTACCTACTTGTAAAAACAGCTATCAATTTGACTGGAAGTGCCAAGCAAGTGTCACAGTGTATTATAGCTGTGCTCAGCACATACCTATTTCAGTATAGTACAAACTTGTCCAAAAAAGCCTGTATATAGAAATATTTTGATGTTTTCCAAAGAACTTGTTTCTCTTATTTAAAAATGTCACAAAGAACACGTACTTTTTACACCATATTCTACAAATGATATATGACTGGTCTCTGTGTAGTCATTGAGTTGACATGAGGACAGTAGAATCATGAACAGTCTCTCATATTTCACAGGGGCAGGCTTTTATAGTTGTTTTTTTAAAAGAGAGGCAGGTTGAACGACAGACTGGCTCGGCCAGGTAAAAGTCAAAGAGCAATGGGAGTAGACCTACATTAGAGCACCAGAATCAGGCTTTCAAAAGCCGCCCGAGGAGAGGCGACGAGGGGGGACGAGAGTATAGAGGAGGCCAGGAGATGCTAGAAGAACAGAGGAAAACAGAGCAACCTGTACTGGAGGAGAGAAGGGAAACAGTAAGATGGAGTGGGGAGGAAGGGAGAGGAGAACAGAGAGCGGTAGAGGCAGGGAGGACACACACATGGCTTATCACTCAGGGTCCATGAAGATGAAAGGCCTCACCCTAATTCCCTTCCTTTTAGGAATGAGAGAAAGAGAGAGAGAGGCACAGAGAGAGAAAGAAAGAGAGGACAGAAATTTAGCAAAGGGGAGCGTGGCCAGATTAGGGAGTACAATGAGGAGACATGAGCGGAGAGATTAGCAGAGCACAATAACCAGATGAGAGAGGAGGGAGATAATTCCTAACATGAGACACTCCAGAGCACCCGTCATTGGGAACCACAGTCAGAGCGGGGTTGAGGTCTCACACACATCAGACAAAGGTGTATGTTGTGTGTATGGGGCTGGTGCATGTGTTTGTGTGTGTGTTAAAAGTCAAAATCAAGCAAAATACTGTATGTGTTCCCATTGTCATTGTATGAAAACGGAGATAAACCCATACAAAATAAGTCAGTAACTCAATTTGTCTAATGCTTTTAATTTGTCGACAAAGACTGAAAAATGCTCCCTGTCCTTTGGAGAGGCATGGGCTTAATGAAAATAGATTGCTGGCATGGAAACTTTGAGATTGTGCCAAGTTCCAAAATCTCAGCAAAACTGCAACAACAATATTAGTGATTGCGCTGAAATTACAGTAGAATTGGGGTCTGGGAATATCGTTGTCTGTTGAGTCTCAGGCGATCGGGTTGGTTAAAACAGTCACATTTGCGGTTCCACACAATCCCGCCATCATAGCAACGTCACAGAAACGTCAAACCAAAATCATTACAAAGTCATCACAAACCCCAGGGAAAGTTATTACGAGTCTCTTAGTATCTAAAATGTCTGCCCAGTCACACAGGCTCATTGGAGAAGTCCCATGGAGGACCATTTTTGTGAAACTTTTTTGCTGACATTAATTCTGTCTCTTGGGTAGAGCAAGGGTTGATGGGAGATCTTCAGTCTTGCATTAGGAGTGGATGCAAATGCCACAATTTTAGCTCCCTTTTCATAATTTTTCATTAAGTTAATGACAATGATAGTAAATCTCATCATTCTTATCATCAGACTAACAATACTTTATCAAAAAGCACGTCAAACTCTGAGTGAATGTTTTCATTGCAGAGTCTCATTCGGGCCAAAAAGGCCAGACTTAATGGATAGGGTAAATAAGGAATTAATGGGGAACAGTGACTGTACAGGAAGTGAATGACCCAGAACACAAACAACGACCTCTAAAGCCCTTTCTACTGCCATTCAGACTTGTTGGACAAGGCCCAGAGTACCATGTAGACGTCATTTGCTGACTATAGTGGTTCTCAGGCTGTGTCCCAAGTGGCACGTGCAGTTGAATCATGTAACTTCTAAAGCAGCCACGTAGAAAGCTGAATATCACATTCAATCATAGCAAAGTGCACTACTTTTGATCAGGGCCCATAGGGAACAGTGACTGTACAGAAATTGAATGACCCAAAACACGAACAATGACCTCTAACCCTTTCTATTGCCATTCAGACTTGCTCCCTGTCCCTTGGAGAGGCATAGAAAGGTTTAGATGACGTTGTTCAAGTTCTGGGTCATTCACTTCCTGTCACTGTTTCCTAGTGCACTTTATAGGGATAGGGTGTCATTTGGGACATAACCTCATGCTTTGGGAAAAATGATGCAGTAAGAAGCTACTTTGTGAACCCGAGCTGGAATCTGAATAGCATGTGACTTCATTGCATTTTGCTATGACTGAATGTGATATTCAGCTTTCTACATGGCTGCTTTAGAAGTGACATAATTCAGCAGCACGTGCGTGCAACATGATGAAGAGGACTTACTCCACTTGCAGGAAGCATTTCTCAACAGCATTTCCTAGCACCCCAATCCTCTCTCTCTCCCCTCTCTCTCTCTCTTCTACAAAATTCCTTTCCTCCCCCTCTCTCCCTGCCTATCCCCCTTACCCCCCTTTCACACACCCTCTCTCTCTCCCTCTCTCTCCCACATGACCTATCTCTCTTACTCCTTCCTTCCATTTCTCTCCACCTCCCCCCTCTGCCCACTGACCACTGGACTCCAGATGAGGAGAGGGGGATTTGTTTGCCACAGTGGTAAACAAGCTGTGACTGAGTGTCTCCGTGGTCTCCTCTCCTCCACCCCCCCCCCCCACCCCCCTCATCTCGCCCACATCTCCTGAGAAACACATCCACATGGCCTCTAATTTTCTCCCTCCTTCCCCACTCTTCTTCACTTCCTTCTCTTTTTTCCTCTTCCTCCTCCACTTTGGTGACACGGTCGACCACCCAGGAGCATGTTCTCGGGCTTACAGGAAGTCAGGTCATCGTCCCTGGGAGAGAGTCAGCTGGGACAGGGAGGAAGTGCTATCTTGAAGTCATGCTGGGGGAAGTAAACATACTCCCTTAGGTTGGATATACATTAACATTATCAGTGAAAAGCAAACAGTACATTTATGCATGGTGTCCTTATTTGATATGATATGTAAAAGAAGTGTATTTTCTGCACTATAGCACATATTCTATATTGAGATTTGCGTATATTACTTACATTTTCTTGTCTTCCATTGACTTCAATGCATTATATACAAGTTAAGCGTGAATATAGGAAGTTACTATTCTGCCCTATATGTGATTGTTGGGGGATATTATGGGAAGAAAAGATAAGGCCCTTTCTACCTGAGCAACAGTGAACCTCATGTAAGGAGGTGAAAGTGAAAGGGGTTTGTGTGTGATGGAGGGTAAGGGGGGAGTGGACTGATGAAAACTTGGATTGCAGTTAGTGTAGATCAAAGAGGCCCCACTTCCATCTTCACCAACAGAGGAAGTGAGGGAGGGAGAGAGAGAGCAAGATAGAGAGGCTGGTTTGTGTGTTGTATCCTACTATCAGTAGGACAGGGGATAGGAAGGGGGGAAACTATTGGCTTTAGTGAGGGACAAGGGTGATATGCAGGGAGCAGTGTGTGTGTGTGCCCTTATGTGTGTGTGTGTGTGTGTCTGTCTTGTCAGAGCCCATGCAGGGGCCTCTCCTCCAGTGTCCATTAGGGTGATAAGGCTGCCATTGAAGCGCTGCCAGCCCCACAGATAAAGGCCCTCAGAGGGACACTCTGTGAACACACCGCCAGGACTGGAGGGCAGCAGTGTGTGTGTGTGTGTGTGTGCGTGCGTGTGAGTGAGTGAGAATCAGTTAACACACCGCCCGCCAGGATGACAGGGCCTCCCTCCTAGCGCCAGCTACTCACCCTCTCCACTTCTTCCCCTGTCCTTTTTTCCCTCCTATTCCTCCCCCCTCCTTCCCTACTCTCTGTGTTAATCTGTGCTTGTGTGTTGGCATCCCAAATGGCACGCTATTCCCTTATAGTGCACTGCCTTTGACCAGGGCTCATAGGGCTCTGGTCAAAAGCAGTGCGCTATATAGGTATGGGGTGCCATTTGGGACGTGGCCTCTCTGTGGGCGACTGGCCACAGACAAACAAACAAACACACAAACAAACAAACAAACACAACCCCCCCATCCAACCGCCGCCTTTCCCGATACACATACACGACTCCCCCCACAAACACAGACACACACCACACAAACACAGACTTTATTTTCTGTGTCAGCTGAGAGGAGGGGATGGGGCCTTTGATGTTGCTGCTTAGTGAACAACACACTGTCTCAGTGGGAAGGGACTGGGGATGGCTATCTTGGCCTGGTCTCCATTGAGATCTAAAACCAGGTCTGGTTTGGGTTACACTGAGGGCCCCTGCCACCTTGGGCTCCACCATCGTAGGAGCACTTACCGAGGCCTGTGAACAATAATCAATATCAAAATGGCTCACTTTGAGAGGCATTGTTCCACATAATGCACAGATTATACTGCCCACAAGAAAAACCCAGTAAGCATTGTTTAAGGGGCGCCACCACTTTGAATAGGAAAAATATATTTTCTTTTCCCAGGGAAATAGAGAAGGAACCTCAGCTGTTTAAGGTATATATAGACTCAAAAATGGTTGTTTATCGTTTCTGATTTAATCTCAATCAACCTATTCTTTTAAGGATTGGTAGTACTTTCCCTGGGTGCAGAGGTGGAAGGAAATGAGGGAAGAGGAGAAAAGAGGTTACAACTAATTGTAGTTCTGTCAATACTAAAGCTTGTGGTTCATTTTTTTTGAATTTATGGACTGATGGGAAAGGGGGTGCAAGAGAGCAAACGCGAAATAGAGCGCTTTCTGATTGTCAACAAAGTAGCTCCAGTTCCCTAGTTCACACACATTCTAGCAACCTTATTGGCCATCAAAAGAGACTAAAGGCTCAGAGTAATCAAACCTGTATTGCCATATTTACGCAGTTGCTTTCTTTCCCATGGTTTAATAAAATCACATAATGGATTTAGGTAGGCCTTATAAAAAGACGAGCCTACTACTACCAGGTAGTCTCCCCTCACAGGTGCTGTGGGTGTGTCTGTGCGCACGAACGTGTTTTGGGGTTTACTATCCTTGTTGTAAAATCGGACAAGTGGGGACTATTTTAGGCTTAGGCGTTAGGTTTGGTTATGGTAAATAGGATTTTGAATTTGAATCAATTGTTTGGTCCCCACGAGGATAGGAAAACGTGTGTGTGTGTGTGTGTGTGTGTGTGTGTGCGTGCGCGTGCACAGTTTGTAAACAAATGCCCTGCGTTAGCATTACCATGGCAGATTCAAGTAAATTCCAGTGTCAGTATGGAAAGCCATATTATTCAGTATACAGTATTGTAATGGTCAGATGTATTTTCTACAGTACATAATCAGACACCATTAATTCAAACCATACATTTTAGCATTAGTCCTATATTTCCTCATTTCGATACAGATCAGGAGCAACTAGTGTTACAATATTGTTGTCTTTACACAGCGGAACTATGTTCAATTCTCTGACCATAAGTGACTGATATTGTTATCAACTCCTGCGGAGACTGAGGCCGTCATAATATGGACTTCATAACCACCTAGCTGCCTCTCTCCATTACCATAAGTATCTTTGCACACGGATCCAGTCTCCCACAGGTCATCTTCCCATCTTTGGGATACTTTTTCTGATCGTGACCCTTTCCCGGTCCCTGGGGATATCCCCCGATGGAAAGTTCAACGAATGAAATGTGAAATACCTCTGGATAATGACAATAGGCCGATTTAGGTGACCTTCTCTCTCATTCACTGATGCGCTGTTTATCACAGTAAATCCTAAATGATTGCAGAACATTTGCTTTGTTTGGGGGGGGGGGGGGGGGGGCATATTATTCTGTGACTCTAGCTAGAATGACTGTGCAGGGCTCCAGCAGGTGGATGGTGTTATGTCTGGTGCTGATTTAGGATCAGTTTTACCTTGTAGATCACAATAGTGAGATTACATTTACAGGGGGGACCTGATCCTAGATCAGCACTCCTAGTCTGAGACAATGCATACGGCCCTTGAACAGTATGCAAAACATTAGGCATTCTTATAGTACTTGATACATGGCACTTTGTTTTGAGTCAAATCAGCAAAGTGGTAGTTTAAGAGGGTTGATCCTGACAAATGTGACAAAGCATGGAATTATTCCCGCTCTTGGATCAATTCAAGCCCCCTTCTGAGGCTCTCGGAGACCAGACGGTTCAACAGAGAGAGAGCGAGAAAGAAGGTTAGTTGACGAGACCATAGACAGAGTGAGATAGTCTTGGACATCATGACAGATGCATGGATACAGTATAGTCATATGACACCCATTCCTTTTCAGTAACGGTCAGTTTGCCTTGTGATTTCCTCCTTTTGGAGGATGAGATCTTGATCTTTGAGGCTCCATCTTCTCTTCCCATGTCCCTCTACCATCTCTCCTCTCTTTCTCCCCATTCCTGCTTTGGCCTTGTTCTTCTCCCACTACCCTGTCCTCTATCTCAGTTGCACTTCTCCTTTTTGCTTTGCTTTGCTCCAGACCCACTTTATCTTTCCACATCTCTACTGTCGTTCCTCATTTGGAGGGCACGTGTGCCTGTGTGACCTATATCCCATGTTTTGGCATGATAGCAGGGGTTGGGAAGGCTGCTTTGCCGGGGTGGTTGTGGTGTGGTTGGGATGGAGGGATGGAGGTGAGGTAGGGGGTGGGAGGGAGGTTGAACTGTAAGGACCTGACGCCGGAGATGAGAAGCGGGTACGGGGAGTCAAACATTTATTCAGGATCAGACATAGAACACGACAGGAACAGCATCAGCACACGGGTAAACAAGGACACGTGACAAACAATCCCGATGCAGGGAACAGAGCTAGGAAACAGACGGATATAGGGAAGGAAATTACACAAGAAATTGAGTCCATGTGAGTCCAATGAGCGCTGATGCGGGTGACAGGCAAAGGCAGGTGTGCGTAATGTTGGGGAGTCTGGCACCCTCGAGGGAGGAAGAGCAGGAGCAGGCCAAGAGAGCAAATGAAAAGCGGATCAATCTGGTCTTGTGCATATTGCAGCGTCTTAATTGTGAGGGGTTTCCAATGTTTTCTAGCAGTTTTAATCATCTCACCAGGGTTTTGAAGGCCGTCTGGAAGTGATGTGCTCTCAATTAACTTTCCTCGTCTCTGTTCGTGGTTTTAAGACTTTCTCCCCGGCTTTGAAACAACTTCCAGGTCTACAGCAGACATTTGAGGCTTCTCTCAAAGTTCACGTACGCTGAGACAGTAAGAGTTGTCGTTCATTTAGTAGCCAACTACTACCGCACATGACTTATGCCATGGCCTAGTGCCTCTTTCCCCTTCTCATGCGAAACCTGGTAGTCTTTTTATTAACTGACAAAGTGGAAAATGGCAAATGATTGAATAAATAAATTTTTGATGTGTACATGTTCTTTGTCAATTACACATACTTTACATTTTCTTAAAAAAGGATGAGGTTGCATTAGTAGATATTTCAATATCCGTAAGTTATGATAATGATGCCGTCATGTCTGTTAGATATTGACGAGCTACTCATCGTCTTCCCCAAGGTGGAATGCCCTTCTTTCACTGCAGGGATCAGTCAAGTTCCCAAGGGCATTTCCACAAAACTATTGGGCAGTATAGTACTATACAGTCAAAACCCTTAATTTCAGTATTGTGCCAACACGGCGAGCTCGACAAGCTCATAAAGTGTGAAACTCCAACTGCCAACACCTCGCCAGATGCCAAAGGCTCTCACACTTTTGAAAGTGAGACTGTTTGAGAGATGCCAAGGCTTTCTTCTACCCCCAAGTGTAAACAGAGGTGATAAATGAACCTATTCCATCTGCACCTCAAACCAAATGAGAAAGAATAACAAATGCTTGTAAAAAATGTATTGATTTCATGTGGATGGAAAAAGTGATGGACTCCTTTTGCTTCATTACTTTTTTGTCTCCGGATGGTCATCAAGGCCATAATTTGCATCCTTGCAGAAATGTTTATTTAGCAGCAGATGTTATGGGGGGGAAGGTTTAGAGCATGTTAACCTTCAATCAGAAGCCCGGTCATTTTTAATGCTCCGAATGAACTTCTATGCCCTCATAAGAAGGTAAAAATGAGACTGTACCATCACTTTGGTTCTTGTCTTTGTGTCGGTAGGTACACTTTTCAAATGGGGGGGAAAAAGTGTGTCGAATTAGGACTTTCGTATGAGCTTCACACACAGTGAGTTGGGCGATGGCACTCGGCCAGCTTTCCACGTTTTTGATGAGAACCATGTATCTCGTGCAACATGTGCAGAGGCATGGTGTCAGAGAATACCATGGACACTGCATCACCAGCTTTCTCTGCTGCATGGACCACCTCAGAGGTTTAATGACGTCTCTCTGCTCTCCCTTTGTTTGCCTATCCACTGAGTGTACAAAACATTAGGAACATCTTCCTAATATTGAGTTGCACCCCCGTTTGCTCTCAGAACAGCCACAATATGTTGGGGCATGGACTCTATAAGGTGTCGAAAGTGTGTTCAGTCCAATGCTTCCCACAGTTGTGTCAAGTTGGCTGGATGTCCTTTGGGTGGTGTACCATTCTTGAAACACGCAGGAAACTGTTGAGCATGAAAAACCCAACATCATTGCAGTTCTTGACACACTCAAACTGGTGCACCTGGCACCTACTACCATATCCCGTTCAAAGGCACTTCAATCTTTTGTCTTGGCACACATACACACTCCATGTCTCAACTGTCTCAAGGCTTAAAAATCCTTCCTTAATCTGTCTTCCCCTTCATCTACACTGATTGAAGTAGATTTAATAGTTGACATCAATAAGGGATCATAGCTTTCACCTGGATTCAACTGGTCAGTTTATGTCATGGTAAGAGCAGGTGTTCCTAAGTTTTGTACACTCAGTGTACGTATGTCCGAAGTCTACAAACAAGAACAGCTGATTTGTGCTATTTTGCTATTGGTTTCAAGTTGGCTCATCTCGCACACTGACTTTTTGGTTTTGGGTGAGGCTGCAAGGTTGTTGACTATATAGGACATATGAGACACTGTCATGTTCTATATATTACTGTGGAGTTGTGTGTAGTTGTGTATGACCGTGTTTGAAGCAAAGAGGAGGGATTTGGGGGAGGTACTTTGCTTTCTTTGAGGTGAGCATGTCACAACAGGATTACAGATTTCCAGTGGTCCTTGACACCCCCCTCCCCCCATCCTCCTCCCGTCCCTCACCTCTGGCCCACTTTGTTTAGATAGGGGGGCCTCCCACCCCTTTCTCCAAGGGGCCCGAGCTAGCTCTCACAGCTGTGAGACAGGTGATTATTTGGATGAGGAGGTGTTCATGTGCACAACCTCCCATCCCCTTCCACCAGCCAACTTCCCTGGTTTTATATGTGCAAACTCACAAGCTCAGCAGCTAGCTGGTAGTCCATTCCATTCACTGACCAACCCAGCAGCCAACTCCCATCCCAGATAGTTCCACCCCAGTCTTCTCCATAGTCTGAGCCTGATCATTTGCCTATAACCAGAGACTTAAATGAACTGTATTAACAAACACAACAAAACATGCATGATTGACATGCTGAAAAGGTCTTAATGGCTCTTGCACATTGTCATGGAAAGTTTGACTGACAGACACTAAGGGATGGTGGGACTATGCACTAATTTATTCAAACGCAATAAAAGTGTGTTGTTTTTTACATGTCCTAATAGATGTATTTGTCATTAGCGAGGTGAGACCTGTAAACTCTGTATCTCATGAACTATCTCTAACTATCTCTAAACTAGAGATAGGATAAGTCCCAAATGGCACTATTCTCTATATAGTGCACAACTTTTGACCTGGGGCCTCATTTATAAACGTTGTGTACGTACAAAATAACCCAAAACATGCATGCGCCAGTATTTCCGCAAAAGTTGGCATTCATAAAAACGGAACTTATAGTGTGAGAATGCCCTTTCCTCCATGCAATATTTGCTAGTGGTTGAAGTATTGTATTGCAAGCAGCCAAGTATATGTATAATTAGACATATGAATCTATTCCTATTGATTTTATTTTCATAACCATCGCAGATGGTATCTCACAGATAGTATCTCAAAGTAGCCATACAACATATTAGCATGCCCATCTCTTATTTGATTGGGCATAGTAGCCAGGGTTGGTGTCAATTCCATTTTGATTCAAGTCAACTTAGAAAGTAAACCAAATTCCAATTCCAAACATTGGAGAGAATTGGAATTTGAATGTCAGTGTACTTCCTGAATTGAGTGGAATTTAAATGGAATTGACCCCAACCCTGCTAGTAGCATATTAAATAAACTCAGCAAAAAGAGAAAGGACCCTGTCTTTCAAAGATAATTCATAAAAATCTAAGTAACTTCACAGATCTTCATTGTAAAGGGTTTAAACACTGTTTCCCATGCATGTTCAATGAACCATGAACAATTAACGAACATGCACCTGGAACGGTCGTTAACCTGTCTAGGACTGGGGTGCCGCTAGCGGCACTCCTCCCACATCCCACTGAAAAGGCAGAGCACGAAATTCCCCAAATATATATTTTTTAAATATTTAACTTTCACACATTAACAAGTCCAATACAGCTAATGAAAGACACAGATCGTGTGAATCCAGCCAACATGTCCGATTTTTAAAATGTTTTACAGGGAAGACACAATATGTAAATATGTAAATCTATTAGCTAAACACATTAGCATAAGACACCATCTTTTCTTTGTCCACCAACACCAGTAGCTATCACCAATTCGGCTAAACTAAGATATTGATAGCCACTAACCAAGAAAAAACCTCATCAGATGACAGTCTGATAACATATTTATGGTATAGGATAGGTTTTGTTAGAAAAATGTGCATATTTCAGGTAGATATCATAGTTTACAATTGCACCCACCGTCACAAATGGACTAGAATAAATACATAGAGCAACGTGTTTACCTAATTACTAATCATCAAACATTTCGTAAAAATACACAGCATACACTAATCGAAAGACACAGATCCTGTGAATACAGACAATATTTCAGATTTTCTAAGTGTCTTACAGCGAAAACACAATAAATCGTTATATTAGCATACCACATGTGCAAACATTACCAGAGCATTGATTCTAGCCAAAGAGAGCGATAACGTAAACATCGCCAAAATATATAAATTTTTTCACTAACCTTCTCAGAATTCTTCAGATGACACTCCTGTAACATCATATTACAACATACATATACAGTTTGTTCGAAAATGTGCATATTTAGCCACCAAAATCATGGTTAGACAATGACAAAAGTTGCCCAGCTGGTCAGACAATGTCGTGCGCCATATTAGACAGTGATCTAGTCGTATACATAAATACTCATAAACGTGACTAAAAAATATAGGGTGGACAGCGATTGATAGACAATTTAATTCTTAATACAATCGCTGATTTACATTTTTTAAATTATCCTTACTTTTCAATACAATTTGCGCCAAGCGAAGCTACGTCTAACAAAATGGCGTCATAAGCGATTAACATTTTTCGACAGAAACACCATTTATCATAATAAATTGTTCCTACTTTGAGCAGTTCTTCCATCAGAATCTTGGGCAAAGAATCCTTTCTTGGGTCTAATCGTCTTTTGGTCGAAAGCTGTCCTCTTGCCATGTGGGAATACCCATTGCGTTCGGCATGAACTGGAAACGTGCCCAGAGATTCACAGTGTCTCAGAAATAAATGTCCCAAAATCGCACTAAACGGATATAAATTGCTATAAAACTGTTTAAATTAACTACCTTATGATGTTTTTAACTCCTATAACGAGTAAAAACATGACCGGAGAAATATTACTGGCTACACTAATGCTTGGAAAAAGAGCAGGTCGGTGTCCACCGCGCGTCCGGCGCATCTGGAAAAGAGTTCCTACCTACACGTTTTTTTGTTTTATAGTGGCTGTGATTGCGCAATCGACACCATTCAAAGCGTCATCACGTAAAGGCATCCAGGGGAAGACGTAAGCAGTGTCTGTATCCTCATAGCATTCACAGTGGCCTTTAAACTGACTCCAGATCAGGGGCCAAAATGTGTGAAATCTGACTCCATGTCAGGGAAATTGCTGTAGAATGAGTTCTGTTCCACTCAGAGACAAAATTTCAACGGCTATAGAAACTAGAGACTGTTTTCTATCCAATAATAATAATAATATGCATATTGTACGATCAAGAATTTAGTAGGAAGCCGTTTAAAAATTACACATTACACATTATTTCCAGAAATAGTGACAACAGCACCCCCCTAGCCTCAACAGACACTAACAGCTTACAGACAATTAAGGTCACAGTTATGAAAACGTAGGACACTAAAAAGGCCTTTCTACTGACTCTGAAAAACACCAAAAGAAATATGCCCAGGATCCCTGCTCATCTGCGTGAACGTGCCTAAGGCATGCTGCAAGGAGGCATGAGGACTGCAGATGTGTCAAGGGCAATAAATTGCAATGTCTGTAATGTGAGACGCCTAAGCGCTACAGGGAGACAGGACGGACAGCTGATTGTCCTCGCAGTGGCAGACCACGTGTAACAACACCTGCACAGGATCGGTACATCCGAACATCACACCTGCGGGACAGGTACAGGATGGCAACAACAACTGCCCGAGTTACACCAGGAACACACAATCGCTCCATCAGTGCTCAGACTGTCCGCAATAGGCTGAGAGAGGCTGGACTGAGGGCTTTTAGGCCTGTTGTAAGGCAGGTCCTCACCAGAGATCACCGGCAACAAATTCGCCTATGGGCACAAACCCACCGTCGTTGGACCAGACATGACTGGCAAAAAGTGCTCTTCACTGACGAGTCGGGTTTTTGTCTCACCAGGGGTGATGGTCGGATTCGTGTTTATCGTTGAAGGAACGAGCGTTACACCCAGGCCTGTATTCTGGAGAGGGATCTATTTGGAGGTGGAGGGTCTGTCATGGTCTGGGGCGGTGTGTCACAGCATCATCGGATTGAGCTTGATGTCATTGCAGGAAATCTCAGCGCTGTGCGTTACAGGGAAGACATCCTCCTCCCTCATGTGGTACCCTTCCTGCAGGCTCATCCTGACATGACAAAGCCACCAGGCATACTGCTCGTTCTGTGCGTGATTTCCTGCAAGACAGGAATGTCAGTGTTCTGCCATGGCCAGAGAAGAGCCCGGATCTCAGTCCCATTGAGCACATCTGGGACCTGTTAGATCGGAGGGTGAGGGCTAGGGCCATTCGCCCCAGATATGTCCGGGAACTTGCAGGTGCCTTGGTGGAAGAGTGGGGTAGCATCTCATTCAGTCCACGAGGAGGAGATGCACTGCAGTACTTAATGCAGCTGGTTGCCACACCAGATACTGACTGTTACTTTGTTCAGGGACACATTATTCCATTTCTGTTAGTCACATGTCTGTGGAACTTGTTCAGTTTATGTCTCAGTTGTTCAATATTGTTATATTCATACAAATATTTACACATGTTAAGTTTGCTGAAAATAAATGCAGTTGACAGTGAGAGGATGTTTAGATAGGCTATGTATTTCTAGTTTCGCTATATGCGATCCCATATGCAGCCGGTTGATAGCCTACAGTCGAATTGCAGAACTCGCAGACTATTGATATTTTACTCTGAAGTATGTATGCTACTCCTGTTTGTAGCCTACTGTAATAAAAAATGGAGTAGCCTAGACAATGTTTCAGAATTCATGGACAGGTCAGCATATTTCAAACATTCTGCTGACAGGTCCACAACAATTTGCCATCGTTTTCTCTTTCAGAAAGCATCCCAGTCCTTACAGCATAAGTTACCGCAAAAGTGTAAAACATTCTGCCAACACAGTAAATAGACCGGTAGCTTATGTAAAATATTTTACAAAATGAGTATAGGCTACAATATTGCTGTGTGAAAAGAGCCCAACATCATAGCGTATTTAATCTCTGAGCCTATACCAAGGCAGTAGATAGAAACACAATGATATATTGATGAAGAAAATATTGAACAACAATTAGTATTTTGCATATGTGTGGACTGTAAAATTTACTTTGACATTGGTTCTAATATACAATCACTCAAGTGTTTGGCACTAGCTATAGGCAGCATGCATGTTATTTATATGCATGTTAGTTTGAAAAAGTAAAAGATTTAAACAATCTGCTCATACCGTTACAGAAACGTGATCAAATATGCCATTGCTCTACCTTAAAGAAGCTGCTGTGACCTACAGTAATTCCAATAGTTCCAAATTATACAGGCTGTTATTGTCACCATAAAAGGTGAATGAATGGTATTGTTTGGGACAGAGTTATAATGCTCGTTCACGCGTGCACAGTTTTTACGACAGGTCTGATTTATAACGGGAAACATGAGTATGTATGATGTGAGCCAAGTTTATAAATCTCAATATTTTTAGACAGACCTTCTCTTTTTAGAAATGGAGCACGCAGATTAAGTGTGACATTTACGCATCGGTTATAAATGAGGCCCATGAGCTCTACTACAATTAGTGCACTATGTCGGGAATAGGGTGCCAGTCTGCACTTTGTTGTGGGTAATCTCTGATACATTTACAATAAAGGAATAAATAGGCTACATCATTATGTACCAACAGGTTAGTAACACCTTCTCCGGGTTTGGTGTCCCTTCCATGGGACTACTGAGCTAACGTAGGCTAATGTGAGTAGCATGAGGTTGTAAGTAACAAGAACATTTCCCAGGACATATCTGATATTGGCAGAAACCTTAAATTCTTGTTCATCTAACTGCACTGTACAATTTGCAGTAGCTATTACAGTGAAATAATACCACGCTATTGTTTGAGGAAAGTGCACAATTTTGAACATGAAATGTTATTAACTTCTTCCTAATTAAAATTAATTAATTTAATTTTCACTTTGGGAAAAAATCGTCCCCAAATTAAACGGCCTCGTACTCTGTTCTAGATCATACAATATGCATATGATTATTACTATTTGATAGAAAACACTCTGAAGTTTATAAAACTGTTTGAATTATATCTGTGAGTAAAACAGAACTCATTTGTCAGCAAACTTCCAGACAGGAAGTGAAAATTCTGAAAATGGGGCTCTGTGTCAGGGCCTGCCTATTCAACTGGCTTATATTTATGGATGTGTATGCACTTCATACGCCTTCCACTAGATGTCAACAGGCAGTAGAAGGTTGAATGGGGTGTCTAGCTTGATGTGAGGCCGAATGAGAGCTTTTGGAGTGACAGGTCCGCTCTTTTGTCAGTTGTCAACTGCGCACAGGGGAACTCCACATTGTCTTCTGAAATGCGTTACGTATACACGACGAAATGCTCCGGCTCTGATTTTATTGGATACATATGAGAAAAACATCATAAAGTAGGATTTTTCAACCGAGTTTGACCAGTTTATTCAACGTTTATTGGGACTTTTGGAATTTTTCGTTCCAGGCGCAACGATTTCTTGGACATGTGTCCTCCACATGGCTAGCCAAAGTTGCTAATTCGACAGAAGAAATGGACATTCTAAAACCAAACAACGATTTATTCTGGAACTAGGACTCCTTGCACAACATTCTGATGGAAGATCATCAAAAATAAGAGAATATTTATGATGTTATTTCGTATTTTTGTGTTTTATGTTGGCTCCAACAAGGCGGAGAATTGTAGGGCGCTGTCTCACAATATTGCATGCTGTATGTTGTACTAAAGTTATTTTAAAAAATCTAACACAGCGGTTGCATTAAGAACCAGTGTATCTTTCATTTGCTGTACAACATGTATTTTTTAGTAAAGTTTATGATGAGTTCTTTGGTTAGATTAGGTGACTGTCCAAAATATCTCCGGCCATTTTGGTGCATTGTGGCTACGTATTCACAATGTAAAACCACGAGTGTACCTCTAAATATGCACATTTTTGAACAAAACATAAATGTATTGTATGACATGATGTTATAAGACTGTCATCTGATGAAGTTGTTCAAGGTTAGTGATTAATTTTATCTCCAAAATATAAATTGCACCTGGGCTTTCTCTTGCATTTCAAAGACAATGGTACAAAAACATACAAAATAACGTTTATATTTTCTTTGTATTATCTTTTACCAGATCTATTGTGTTATATTCTCTTACATTCCTTTTACATTTCCATAAACGTCAAGGTGTTTACTTTCAAATGGTACCAAGAATATGCATATCCTTGCTTCAGGCAGTTAGATTTGGGTATGTCATTTTAGGCAATAAAATAAAAAAAAAGGGGATAATCCTTAAGCGGTTTTAAGAAGAGTTGGCTACTGTACCAGAAATGTAGTGATAAGATCATTTAAGTTATCTTCAAACTGCAGGCAGAGACATAAAATTGTATCCATGACTTAATCTGATTCTGGGGGTGCAAATTAGTTCCTAAGTAATCAAATTCAAACTGTGAATTGCAGTCTTTGTGTCACGTCCTGACCATAGAGAGCTTTTTATTCTCTATGTTGGTTAGGTCGGGGTGTGACTAGGGTGGGTCATCTAGGTGTTTATATGTCTATGTTGGCCTGTTATGGTTCCCTATCAGAGACAGCTGTTTATCGTTGTCTCTGATTGGGGATCATATTTAGGCAGCCATTTCCCCTTTGTGCTTTGTGGGATCTTGTCTATGTATAGTTGCCTGTGAGCATTATTATAGCTTCACGTTTCGTTTGTTCGTTTTGTTCTTTTGTTCTTTGTAGTTTTCTATTCCAAAATAAAGGATGGAAAAATCGTGACACTTTGCTACACGTGAGCTTATTGCAGTCTTTGTTACACGTGTATTTATTGGTTTCTTTTCATTTTGATAAAAGATGAAAATGCAATGATTTGAAGGTTATTTGCTGATGTAAAAAATATAAATTTACAGATTTTATGGTTGGGCCATAAAAGTCAATGAAAGGCTGCATTTCCCTAAAATAACTTTTTCACAATCAAATTGAATGGGGGTGGCAAATACTGGAAGTTGTCCGTATCAGCTCGATCGGGTGCAACAGGGATGTCATTAAGTTATGCATCCACAATGACACCCTACATATAGGGAATAGAGTGCCATTTGGGACACACTCTAGGAGCGAGAGACTGAACCGGATATGTCCACCTAACTTTAGTGGAAACACAGCACGTTCCCCATATTCCTAGAAGAGACAGCAGAGAGGGGGATGAGAGAGAGGGAACCAAAGGAAGAAAGACATTCTGGCATCTTTGTCAGCTTCTGTTTTAGCAGACATTTTACAATTTTGTTATTCACCCTGCAAGTTCAACCACGGCCCTTCACCTCAGTCATCCCCAGTCTTCTCCTGCCCCCCTGCGATCTCTCTCTCTCTCCATCTCCTCTCCATGGTTACAAATGGCAGCCTATGTAGTGTACTATGTAGAGAATAGGGTTCCATTTCGGACTCCCTCTGTTCAGGGATGGCCTCCAGCCAGGGTTTTCAAGGAATTGCAGGAAGAATCATCTGCTAGGATGAGAGGGGGACAGAGCCAGCTGGCTCTCCCCAGGCCAGGGCCCTGGACTGTCATTCATTGTCCATCTCAGATGAGAGCCATTTGCAGCATTGGAGGGTAGCACACACACACACACACACACACACACACACACACACAACACGGCACTCAGATGTTTTCTGAAACAAGTCCTATATGACTTCAGAAAAAAAAGTGGGTTACAGACAAAAAGCAGATATCCTTACCAGTCCCGGGAAAATAGTTAAATCGCTGCATGTGGATGTAATTCTTGGGTATTTAGAGCGGAAAGTCTCCACAGGGCTACTGGAGAGATGGTGAAAATAAAACAGATCCGAAAAAGTCCTTTGGGCAATTTAACCTGTCTAGGATCAGCGTGGCGCTAGCGGCACACCCCCCCCCCCCCCCCCACTGAAAAACCAGTGCCGCGAAATTCAAAAAAAATATTTTTTTAAAATATTTAACTTTCACACATTAAAGTCCAATACAGCTAATGAAAGACACAGATCTTGTGAATCCAGTCAACATGTCCGATTTTTTAAATGTTTTACAGGGAAGACACAATATGTAAAGATGTACATCTATTACCTAAAAACACATTAGCATAATCCACCATCTTTTATTTGTCCACCAACACCAGTAGCCATCACCAATTCGGCTAAACTAAGATATTTATAGCCCCTAACCAACAAAAAAACTCATTAGATGACAGTCTGATAACATATTTATGGTATGGGATAGGTTTTGTTAGAAAAAAGTGCATATTTCAGGTAGATGGCATAGGTTACAATTGCACCCACCGTCACAAATGGAATAGAAAAACTACTTAGAGCAACGTGTTTACCTACTTACTAATCATCAAACATTTCGTAAAAATACACAGCATACACGAATCGAAAGACACAGATCCTGTGAATACAGACAATATTTCAGATTTTCTAAGTGTCTTACAGCGAAAACACAATAAATCGTTATATTAGCATAGCACATACCACATAGCAGCCCAGCATTGATTCTAGCCAAAGTGAGCGATAAAAGTCAACATCGCCAAAAGATATTAATTTTTTCACTAACCTTCTCAGAATTCTTCCGATGACACTCCTGTAACATCACATTACAACATGCATATACAGTTTGATCGAAAATGTTTATATTTAGCCACCAAAATCATGGTTAGACAATGTGAAATGTAGCTCAGTTGGTCAGAAAATGTCCTTGCGCCACTTAGACAGTGATCTACTCTTATACATAAATACTCATAAACGTGACTAAAAAATATAGGGTGGACAGGGATTGATAGACAATTTAATTCTTAATACAATTGCGGAATTACATTTTTTAATTTATCCTTACTTTTCAATACAGTTTGCGCCAAGCGAAGCTACGTCAAAAAACATGGCGTCCTAAGCCACTAAAATGTTTCGACAGAAACACGATTTATCATAATAAAAATGTCCTACCTTGAGCTGTTCTTCCATCAGTATCTTGGGCAAAGGATCCTTTCTTGGGAGTAAACGTCTTTTGGTGGAAAGCTGTCCTCTTGCCATGTGGAAATGCCAACTGCGTTCGGGATGAACTGAAAAGCGTGCCCAACTATTCACATCGTTTCAAACATAAATGTCCCAAAATCGCACTAAACGGATATAAATTGCTATAAAACGCTTTAAATTAACTACCTTATGATGTTTGTAACTCCTATAACGAGTGAAAAGATGACCGGAGAAATATAACAGGCTAAACTAACGCTTGGAACAGGAGCGGGTCGGTGTCCAGCACGCGCGTTACGCAGCAAGGAAAGACTTGCTAGCTACAGGGTTTTTTGATTTATAGGGCCTGTGAACGCGCAATCGACCCCATTGGAATCGTCATCACGTAAAGGCATCCAGGGGAAGACGTAAGAAGTGTCCGTATAGTCATAGCAATAACAGTGCCTTTTTAACTGACTTCAGAACAGTGGCCAACATTTCTCAAATCTGACTCCATGTCAGGGAAATTGCTGTAGAATGGGCTCTGTTCCACTTAGAGACAAAATTTCAACTCCTATAGAAACTATAGACTGTTTTCTATCCAATAATAATAATAATATGCATATTGTACGATCAAGGATTTTGTGGGAAGCCGTTTCAAAAATTACCCAATTAGCATAAATAGTCTAAACAGCGCCCCCATCCCCAACAGGTTATTAAGGGTTAGAGGTTTATTATGTATACGGTTCATCAGTTGGTTGCAAACAGACACATGTTGCATCCCAAATGCATTGCTTGTCTGTGAGTTGAATTGTCTCCAGCAGTGATAACTGCCTTTTGTAGACTGACAGTAGAAAGTCCCCCAGTGAGTAAATTTGAGTTCTGTTGATGTTCCGCCAACGTGCAAAGCACATTAATAACAGCTGAGGGGAATTAAGCATAAATTAGTTATTCTCTGAAGAATAATAGTGTCATATTTTCAAACAAACGCCCCCTTTACACCTTCTGGTCTTACCCGGGCCGGCTCGCTGACCCCTCTCTGATGTACTGTACTCTGTTTACGCCAAACTCTGCGCAACCTCTCTTTGATCCCTGTTGGATCCCCCGGTCACCTGTCTGTGACCTCCTGACTTTCGTAGTCACAAACATCTGTTTAGCTGTCTTATTTTGACAACTTTCCCTTGTTCTCAAAATGTACACCCAGCCTCCCACCACCCCTTCCCTCCAATACACATCACTTTTCAAGTGCAATTTTGGGCAAGTTACCTAGTTCCCTGTGTAGCAGATGGTGTTTCCCTCCAGACTTTGTCCTATTTCAGAGACTTGAGAATGACCCATTCTCTTCATCTGCCCGCCCCAGGCTGGGAATCTCATTACCCATCATTCATCTCTCTACCATGTCTCAAAGTTAACCCCTAACCCCTGGGACCACTCTGTCCACATCCTGTCCTGTCTCATCCCATCCAGGGTTATTTGATCATGCCCAGTCACAAATCGTTCCCCTCTTTCAGCTCTCATCCCTTGTCCTTTCTTTTTCTCCACCCCTCTTTCGCTCTTGCTCTCTCCTCTCCTTCTACCTAAATCTCTCTCCCTGAATGTGTTGGTTTGTTTGCCCACACTGCCACAGTTCATCAATCTAGCACAGATCTGGGTCACTGGAAGGAGCGCTTTTTCTAGCTTTATCCCTTTTTCTGACCCTCTATTCTTCTACAATATCCCTTTTTCTTTGTTCGTTCTCGGCTCACTACCGGGCAATTATATTTCATGAGAGTAACAACAATTATGAATATGATATATACACTGCTCAAAAAAATAATGGGAACACCTAAACAACACAATGTAACTCCAAGTCAATCACACTTCTGTGAAATCAACTGTCCACTTAGGAAGCAACACTGATTGACAATAAATTTCACATGCTGTTGTGCAAATGGAATAGACAACAGGTGGAAATTATAGGCAATTAGCAAGACTCCCCCAATAAAGGAGTGGTTCTGCAGGTGGTGACCACAGACCACTTCTCAGTTCCTATGCTTCCTGGCTGATGTTTTGGTCACTTTTGAATGCTGGCGGGGCTTTCACTCTAGTGGTAGCATGAGACGGAGTCTACAACTCACACAAGTGGCTCAGGTAGTGCAGCTCATCCAGGATGGCACATCAATGCGAGCTGTGGAAAGAAGGTTTGCTGTGTCTGTCAGCGTAGTGTCCAGAGCATGGAGGCACTACCAGGAGACAGGCCAGTACATCAGGAGACGTGGAGGAGGCCGTAGGAGGGCAACAACCTAGCAGCAGGAACGCTACCTCCGCCTTTGTGCAAGGAGGAGCACTGCCAGAGCCCTGCAAAATGACCTCCAGCAGGCCACAAATGTGCATGTGTCTGCTCAAACGGTCAGAAACAGACTCCATGAGGGTGGTATGAGGGCCCGACGTCCACAGGTGGGGGTTGTGCTTACAGCCCAACACCGTGCAGGACGTTTGGCATTTGCCAGAGAACACCAAGTTTGGCAAATTCGCCACTGGCGCCCTGTGCTCTTCACAGATGAAAGCAGGTTCACACTGAGCACATGTGACAGAGTCTGGAGACGCCATGGAGAACGTTCGGCTGCCTGGAACACCCTCCAGCATGACCGGTTTGGCGGTGGGTCAGTCATGGTGTGGGGTGGCATTTCTTTGTGGGGCCGCACAGCCCTCCATGTGCTCGTCAGAGGTAGCCTGACTGCCATTAGGTACCGAGATGAGATCCTCAGACCCCTTGTGAGACCATATGCTGGTGCGGTTGGCCCTGGGTTCCTCCTAATGCAAGACAATGCTAGACCTCATGTGGCTGGAGTGTCAGCAGTTCCTGCAAGAGGAAGGCATTGATGCTATGGACTGGCCCGCCCATTCCCCAGACCTGAATCAAATTGAGCACATCTGGGACATCATGTCTCGCTCCATCCACCAACGCCACGTTGCACCACAGACTTTCCAGGAGTTGGTGGATGCTTTAGTCCAGGTCTGGGAGGAGATCCCTCAGGAGACCACCCGCCACCTCATCAGGAGCATGCCCAGGCGTTGTAAGGAGGTTCATACAGGCACGTGGAGGCCACACACACTACTGAGCCTCATTTTGACTTGTTTTAAGGACATTACATCAAAGTTGGATCAGCCTGTAGTGTGGTGTTCCACTTTAATTTTGAGTGTGACTCCAAATTCAGACCTCCAAGGGTTGATAAATTTGATTTCCATTGATCATTTTTGTGTGATTTTGTTGTCAGCACATTCAACTCTGTAAAGAAAAAAGTATTTAATAAGAATATTTCATTCATTCAGATCTAGGATGTGTTATTTTAGTGTTCCCTTAATTTTTTTGAGCAGTGTATATATATGAATAATATTAACTTTCTGAACTGTTTATGGACTTAATTTATGTACAATGTCATCATATTTTCAATCTACATTGCTTTGAAGTGAAAATACAATATAAATGATAAGATGGAAGTTAAAAATGTCTGAAAATAGGATAGACCATACATGAAAAGATGGCGCCGAAGAATATGACTGACGTTTTACATTCTCCCAGCCAATTGTGCAATTTTGTTATTTTTTTGCATTTTGTGTCACTTATTATTTTACTTACTATGTACATAATGTTGCTGTTACCATCTCTTACGACCAAAATGAACTTCTGGACATCAGAAAAGCGATTATTCACCACGGACTGGAAGAAATCTTTTCCTTTAATGAAGAAGGATATCCTGCTTTCGCTGCAACGGGCCCAGATCCACACCTTTTGCTTGAAGAAAAGATACCAGAAAAGGGGACGCAGATCGGGGATCCTTCTGAGAATCCGGAGGCGAGTGAGCAAACTCCCAAGGCCTTCCACTCTCCTTGCTAACGTGTAATAGTTGGAAAATTAAATTTATTACCTACTATTAAGATTATCCTACCAACGGGACATTAAAAACGGTAACATCTTATGTTTCACCGAGACGTGGCTGAACGAAGAAACGGACAATATAGAGCTGGTGGGATTTTCCATGCACCGGCAGAACAGAGACACTACCTCTGGTAAAACGAGGGTTGGGGGTGTGTGTCTTTTTGTCCATAACAGCTATTGCACGATGTCTTATATTAACGAAGTCTTGAGGTAATGCTCGCCTGAGGTAGAGTACCTTATGATAAGCTGTCGATCACACTATCTACCAAGAGTGTTCTCATATGTATTATTTGTAGCCATGTATTTACCACCACAAGGCGAAGCTGGCACTAAGACCACTCTCAACCAACTCTATAAGGCCACAAGCAAAGAAGAAAATGCTCACCCAGAAGCGGCGCTCCTAGAGGCCGGGAACTTTAATGCAGGCAAACTTAAATCAGTTTTACCAAATTTTTACCAACATGTCACATGTACAACCAAGGGAAAAAAATCCTAGACCACCTTTACTCCACACACAAAGATGCATACAAAGCTCTCCCCCGCCCTCCATTTGGAAAAATCTGACCATAATTCTATTCCTGCTTATGAGCAAAAACTAAAGCAGGAAGTACCAGTGACTCGCTCAATACGAAAGTGGTCAGATGATGCGGATGCTACACTACAGGACTGTTTTGCTAGCACACACTGGAATATGTTCCTTTATTCATCCAATGGCATTGAGGAATACACCACCTCATTGATGAAGCCGATGACTAAGTGCATCGATGACGTCATCCCCACAGTGACTGTACATACATATCCCAACCAGAAGCCATGGATTACAGGCAACATCTGAATCGAGCTAAAAGCTAGAGCTGCTGCTTTCAAGGAGTGGGAGACTAATCCGGACGCTTATAAGAAATCCTGCTATGCCCTCAGATGAACCATCAAACAAGCAAAATGTCAATACAGGATTAAGATTGAATCCTACTACACCAGCTCTGATGCTCGTCGGATGTGGCAGGGCTATTCCGGACCACAAAGAGAATCCCAGACGCGAGCTGCCCAGTGACGCAAGCCTACCAGATGAGCTAAATGCCTTTTATGCTCGCTTTGAGCCAAGTATAACTGAAGCATAAATGAGAGCACCAGCTGTCCTGGATGACTGTGTGATAACGGTCTCGGTAGCCGATGTGAACAAAACCTTTAAACAGGTCAACATTCACAAAGCCGCTGGGCCAGACGGATTACCAGGACGTATACTCAGAGCATGCGTGGACCAACTGTCAAATGTCTTCACTGACATTTTCATCCTCTCCCTGACTGAGTCTGTAATACCTACATGTTTCAAGTAGCCCACCATAGTCCCTTTGGCCAAGGAAGCGAGGATAACCTGCCTAAATAATTTCATACCTGTGGAACTCATGTCGGTAGCCATGAAGTGCTTTGTAAGGCTGGTCATGGCTCACATCAACAGCATCCTCCCGCACACCCTTGACCCACTCCAATTCGCACACCGCCCCAACAGATCCACAGATGACGCAATCTCAATCGCACTCCACACTGCCCTTTCTCACCTGGACAAAAGGAACACCTATGTGAGAATACTGTTCATTGACTACAGCTCAGCGCTCAACACGATAGTGCCCATGAAGCTCATCACTAAGCTGGATCCTGGAAATCCTGATGGGCTGCCGCCAGGTGGTAAGAGTAGGCAACAGCACGTCTGTCACGCTGATCCTTAACACTAGGGCCCCACAGGGGTGTGTACTTAGACCTCTCCTGTATTCCCTGTTCACCCACGACTGTGTGGCCAAACACGACTCCAACACAGTCATTAAGTTTGCTGATGACACAACAGCGGTAGGTCTTATCACCAACAACGATGAGATGGCCTATAAGGAGGAGGTCAGAGAACTGGCAGTGTGGTGCCAGGACAACAACCTCTCCCTCAATGTGAGCAAGACAAAGGAGCTGATCGTGGACTGCAGGCAATGGTGGGCCGAACAGGCCCCCATTAACATCAACAGGGCTGTAGTAGAGCGGGTCGAGAGTTTCAAGTTCCTTGGTGTCCACATCACTAACGAACTATCATGGTCTAAACAAAAACACGACAAAACCTTTCCCCCCTCAAGAGACTGAAAAGATTGGGCATGGGTCCCCAGATCCTCAAAAAGTTATACAACTGCACCATCGAGAGCATCCTGACTTGTTAAATCACCGCCTGGTATGGCAACTACTCGTAATCTGACCGTAAGCGGCTACAGAGGGTAATGCGAACGGCCCAATAAATCACTGGCGCCAAGTTTCCTGCCATCCAGGACCTAAATAATACATGGTGTCAAAGGAAAGCCCATAAAATTGTCAAAGACTCCATTCACCCAAGTCATAGACTGTTTTCTCTGCTACCACGGCAAGCGGTACCGGAGCGCCAAGTCTAGGACCAAAAGGTTTCTCAACAGCTTCTATCCCCAAGCCATTAGACTGCTGAACAATTCATAAAAATTGCCACCGGACAATTTATATTGACCCCCCCTCTTGACACTGCTGCTGCTTGCTGTTTGCTTGTTACCTATGCATAGTCACTTCGCCCCAACCTACATGTACAGACTACCTAAACTAGCCTGTACCCCTGCACACTGACTCGGTACCGGTGCCACCTGTATATAGCCTCGTTATTGTTATTCTTATTGTGTTACTTTTTATTACTACTTTTTATTTTAGCCTACTTGTTAAATGTTCTCTTCTTCTTGAACTGCAATGTTGGTTAAGAGCTTGTAAGTAAGCATTTCACGGTAAAGTCTACACTTGTGTTCGGCGCATGTGGCAAATAAAGTTTGATTTAACCTGTTGGGGATGGGGGCGCTGTTTAGACTATTTATGCTAATGTGGCTAATTTTTTAAACGGCTTCCCACAAAATCCTTGATCGTACAATATGCATATTATTATTATTATTGGATAGAAAACAGTCTATAGTTTCTATAGGAGTTGAAATTTTGTCTCTAAGTGGAACAGAGCCCATTCTACAGCAATTTCCCTGACATGGAGTCAGATTTGAGAAACGTTGGCCACTTTTCTGAAGTCATTTAAAAGGGCTCTGTCGTTGCTATGACTATACGGACACTTCTTACGTCTTCCCCTGGATGCCTTTACGTGATGACGATTCCAACGGGCTCGATTGCTCGTTCACAGGCCCTACAAATGAAAAAAACCTTTAGCTAGCAAGTCTTTTCTTGCTGCGTAACGCGCGTGGAAGACACCGACCCTCTCCTGTTCCAAGCGTTAGTTTAGCCTGTTATATTTCTCCGGTCATCTTTTCACTCGTTATAGGAGTTACAAACATCACAAAGTAGTTAATTTAAAGCGTTTTATAGCAATTTATATCCGTTTAGTGCGATTTTGGGACATTTATTTTTGCAACGATGTGAAAAGTTGGGCACGCTTTTCAGTTCATCCCGAACGTAGTTGACATTTCCACATGGCAAGAGGACAGCTTTCCACCAAAAGACGATTTCTCCCAAGAAAGGATCCTTTGCCCAAGATACTGATGGAAGAACAGCTCAAGGTAGGACATTTTTATTATGATAAATCGTGTTTCTGTCGAAACATTTTAGTGGCTTAGGACGCCATGTTTTTTGACGTAGCTTCGCTTGGCGCAAACTGTTTTGAAAAGTAAGGATAAATTAAAAAATGTAATAACGCAATTGTATTAAGAATTAAATTGTCTATCAATCCCTGTCCACCCTATATTTTTTAGTCACGTTTATGAGTATTTATGTATAAGAGTAGATCACTGTCTAAGTGGCGCAAGGACGTTTTCTTTACCAGCTTGTCTACATTTCACATTGTCTAACCATGATTTTGGTGGCTAAATATAAACATTTTCGATCAAACTGTATATGCATGTTGTAATGTGATGTTACAGGAGTGTCATCGGAAGAATTCTGAGAAGGTTAGTGAAAAAATTAATATCTTTTGGCGATGTTGACTTTTATCGCTCACTTTGGCTAGAATCAATGCTGGGCTGCTAATTGCTATGTGCTAAGCTAATATAACGATTTATTGTGTTTTCGCTGTAAGACACTTAGAAAATCTGAAATATTGTCTGTATTCACAGGATCTGTGTCTTTCGATTCGTGTATGCTGTGTATTTTTACGAAATGTTTGATGATTAGTAGTTAGGTAAACACGTTGCTCATTGTAATTATTCTAGTCCATTTGTGATGGTGGGTGCAATTGTAAACTATGCCATATACCTGAAATATGCACTTTTTTCTAACAAAACCTATCCCATACCATAAATATGTTATCAGACTGTCATCTAATGAGTTTTTTTGTTGGTTAGGGGCTATAAATATCTTAGTTTAGCCGAATTGGTGATGGCTACTGGTGTTGGTGGACAAATAAAAGATGGTGGATTATGCTAATGTGTTTTTAGGTAATAGATGTACATCTTTACATATTGTGTCTTCCCTGTAAAACATTTTAAAAATCGGAAATGTTGACTGGATTCATAAGATCTGTGTCTTTCATTAGCTGTATTGGACTTTAATGTGTGAAAGTTAAATATTTTAAAAAAATATTTTTTTTGAATTTCGCGGCACTGGTTTTTCAGTGGGGGGGGGGGGGGGTGCCGCTAGCGCCACGCTGATCCTAGACAGGTTAATTTGACTAGAGTAATACAAAGGACAGGAATGTGTCATATCTTAGGTGGTGCGCACACACAGTAGTAGCAACTTCAAAAGGTGAAGTATTTGCTCTTGATGATGTAATGCGTAACTGGCAAGCTCATTCTTCTCACTTGATAGTTGGCTGTAAACTAACATATACTGTATAAATTGGGCACAGTGCAGTTCCACTAACTGTGTGCATCAGCTCTTTTATACAAGGCTGTAGACTTATGTTACCTATGTCCAGTGTGATGTGTGCTTTGTCAAGAAGAGAGAACACAACTGGGCAAGGTGTAAGCTAGACCTTCCTCCCACTTCTCCCTCCCTTCTCCTCCACTCGTTATCTGCTGAGTCGGCACATTCTCCCCCTCCCTCTACTGCCTTTATGTGCACAGGCCCTGATCTGGATGAATGGGTCATGATGGAAACTTCTGGATGGAGTGTGATGCAAGGATGACCTCTATAAAAATGCACACTGAGGCTCTTCAAGGTAGTTTTCTCAGAAGGAAGGAATGCGTTGAGCCAGAGAAGCTTCTGGAAGAGATGTGGCATGAGCTTCAGCTACTGAACACGCTTCAAAAGAATCTATAAAAATGCCTCTTTACTTTGAGTAATCACGTATTCCATAACCAAAGAACAAGTCATTGCCTTTCTTTGCTTCACCAAATAACGTTCCCTTCTTTCTTAATAATCAGGTGTCTAACGATAGCCCCTTGAACACCTTCCATCAGAACTGGGCTCAAATATTACATGTTTTCTATTGTATACTTTAGCTGCGCTTGATTGAGTTGGACTGGTGCAAACATACCAATGGAATAGTCCCAAAAGTACCAAGCCTGCCAATCGGGCACTCCGTGCAGGCTTAATCAAATGCTCCAAATATTTGAAAGTGAACATGCTATTTGAATTCAGGTCAGTGGCAACCCGTCATTCAGGGGCAGACCCCCACCTGTTTAGCCTGTTTTGCATGTTATTTTGGCATTAATACATGTCACATATCAGATGGCAAACATTGTAAAAAATATATATATAATTGAGTTAATAAAGCCGCCTACAGACATGGTCTCTTTTTTGCTTTCTTGAGTGTCAACCTATCAAATCAAATCAAATGTTATTTGTCACATGCGCCGAATACAACAGGTTCCAAAAGTCCCAAGAGGTCCCAAAAGTACCTTACAGACTATACCTTACAGTGAAATGCTTACTTACAAGCCCTTAACCAACAATGCAGTTAAGAAAATACCCTCCCCCCCAAAAAAAGTAAAGGATAAGAATAACAAATAATTAAAGAGGAGCGGTAAATAACAATAGCGGGGTATTATACAGGGGGTACCGGTACAGAGTCAATGTGCAGGGGCACCGGTGTCGAGGTAATTGAGGAAATATGTACATGTAGGTAGAGTTATTAAAGTGACTATGCATAGATAATAACAGAGAGTAGCAGCAGGTTAGGGGGGAGGCAATGCAAATAGTCTGGGTAGCCATTTGATTAGCTGTTCAGGAGTCTTATGGCTTGGGGTAGAAGCTGTTTAGAAGCCTCTTGGTCCTAGACTTGTCACTTGCCATGCGGTAGCAGAGAGAACAGTCTATGACTTGGGTGGCTGGAGTCTTTGACAATTTTTAGGGCCTTCCTCTGACACAGCCTGTTATAGAGGTCCTGGATGGCAGGAAACTTGGCCCCGGTGTACTGGGCCGTACACCTAGCTCAGTGCTTTCTGTGGGCAGCCAGAGGAAAATACGTAGCGTTGGGTTTGGTAATGTTCTCTAGTTGCGCCCTGCTTGTCTCCTGTTCTCCTGTTCTCCTGTTCTTTGAGCTATCGCCTGTACGGCGATAGCTCAAATTCAAGCCCCTTGGGTGCTCCCATAGAGTTACATTAGAAGTATCCATCCAAAAAGGCTCAAGGTCATTGGCCACAGATAAAGTGACGTCAAATCACGTTATATCTACCGTAGCTTTAATTGGACTAATCATGTCAACATCATACTTTCAAAATCTTAGCTAGCAAGCAGTCATAATCATGAATCACGTCGACAATCTACAGGCAAATCCTTTTCAATCCTTGTCATATGAAGAAAAATGATAGATAAAACGTATCAGTGCTCATCAGCCATTGGACATAAACATTACGCAATAATTTGGAAATGGCAAATTTCAACAATGAGTGGTTTGGAAGGAATCAGTGGCTAACAGTGGCTAACATTTCAACAATGAGCGGTTTGGAAGGAGTCAGTGGCTAACTGCAAGCATTCCAAAGCAGTCAAAGCAGTCACACTGATATTCAGTGGAGTGGGTGTCTGGTCCAAGTTTGGTTTTAAGGGTCTCTTTTCCAAGCTTAAAAGGATAAAGGATAAACATTGAACACCATAGGCCAGAAAAGTTTGAATACATTGGCCATGCTGTCAATCTGTCAACAGCATGACTTCTGCCCCATTCAAAACATCTGGAAACACGAAACAGGGAAATCAGAGTTCAAGACAACCGGGAACTCTGAAAAAAATCGAGCTCCGACTGGGAAAATATGTTGAGAACGGTCATCCAACTCGGGAATTCCAAGTCGGGAACTCTGGCCTCTTTCTAGAGCTTCTACCTGAAGATCACTGACTCTATTCAACATTTTTTTTTTGCTCTGTGTTCTCAGTTGTCTTGAAAGCACCATAAATCCAGAGAATGCCAGACTTCTATTACAAAGTTTGATGACAGAATTTGCTTCCAAGGACCGCTGCGCCACCTTCCTGTTCAAGTAAGTGCAGCACATCAAGGTGAGTCCAAAAACGTATAGTATGCTGCTGCATAAATGTAATATGTTAGGGTAATACTAGGTGTATGTTACGTGGTAAGTGATTAGAACTTTAGGGCTGCAATCCCGGTAACGGGATCGAAATGACAACAGCCAGTGAAAGTGCAGGGCGCCAAATTCAAAAAACAGAAATCTCATAATTAAAATTCATTAGACATGTGTCTTATGCCATTTGAAAGGTAATCTTGTTGTTAATCCCACCAAAGTGTCCGATTTCAAATATGCTTTTCAGCGAAAGCACCACAAACGATTATGTTAGGTCACACCAAACCACAATAAGCACAACCATTTTTCCAGCCAAAGATAGGAGTCACAAAAAGCACAAATAGAGATAAAATGAATCACTAACCTTTGATGATCTTCATCAGATGACACTCATAGGACTTCATGTTACACAATACAGGTATGTTTTGTTTGATAAAATTAATATTTATATTAAAAAAATCTGAGTTTACATTGGCGCGTTACATTCACTAGTTCCAAAAACATCCAGTGATTTTGCATAGCCACATTGTTTCAATGGAAATACTCACCATAAATGTAGATGATAATACAAGTTATACGCATGGAATTATAGATATACCTCTCCTTAACCTCTACAGAGTACCTAACCCGGATCCGGGATCCCCCCCACCCCCCCACACACTGATTAGCATAGCTAGCATAGCTTCACAAGTAGATAGTAGCATCTAAATATCATTAAATCACAAGTCCAAGACACCAGATGAAAGATACAGATCTTGTGAATAAAGCCACCATTTCAGATTTTTAAAATGTTTTACAGGGAAGACAAAATATGTAAAGATGTAAATCTATTAGCTAAAAACACATTAGCATAATCCACCATCTTTTATTTGTCCACCAACACCAGTAGCTATCACCAATTCGGCTAAACTAAGATATTTATAGCCCCTAACCAAGAAAAAAACTCATCAGATGACAGTCTGATAACATATTTATGGTATGGGATAGGTTTTGTTAGAAAAAGGTGCATATTTCAGGTAGATGGCATAGGTTACAATTGCACCCACCGTCACAAATGGACTAGAATAATTACAATGAGCAACGTGTTTACCTAACTACTAATCATCAAACATTTCGTAAAAATACACAGCATACACTAATCGAAAGACACAGATCCTGTGAATACAGACAATATTTCAGATTTTCTAAGTGTCTTACAGCGAAAACACAATAAATCGTTATATTAGCATAGCACATAGCACATAGCAGCCCAGCATTGATTCTAGCCAAAGTGAGCGATAAAAGTCAACATCGCCAAAAGATATTAATTTTTTCACTAACCTTCTCAGAATTCTTCCGATGACACTCCTGTAACATCATTTTACAATATACATATACAGTTTGTTCGAAAAGGTGCATATTTAGCCATACAAAACCGTGGTTACACAATGAAAATAGTAGCAAAACAAGCCTGAAAATGTCGGTCGCCATCTTTCAGAGTGATCTAGTTTAATTAATAGCTAATCATATACTTGACTAAAAAATACAGGGTTTACAGGAATCGAAAGACAAATTAGTTCTTAATGCAACCGCTGATTTACATTTTTAAAATTATCCTTACTTTTCAATACAGGGTTCGCCAAGTGAAGCTATACCAAACAAAATGGCGAAATATGCGTTTAAAATATTTCGACAGAAACACGATTTATCATATTAAATATTGCTTACTTTGAGCTGTTCTTCCATCAGATTCTTGGGCAATGTATCCTTTCTATGTTATAAACGTCTTTTGGTCGATAGATGTCCTCTGTCCTTCGAAATGTCCACCACCAACGACCGACACCCCAAAACGTGTCCAAAGTTTCAGAGTGCACAACAAATAAATTCCTCAAAATCGCACTAAACGGATATAAATTGCTATAAAACGGTTCAAATTAACTACATTATGATGTTTTTAACACCTATAACGAGTAAAAACATGACCGGAGAAATATTGCTGGTTAGAAAACGATTTGGAACGAGGCAGGTCCGATGTCCTTCACGCTTCAGGCGCACGACGAGAAAGGGCGGTCTCTATACATTTTGGTCTTTTATAATGGCTGTGAATGTCCCATCGATTCCATTGAAAACGTGATGACGTACAGACACCCAGAGGAAGACGTAGGCAGTGTCGGTTTCTTCATAGCATTCACTGTCGCCTTAAAAACAGACCCCAGATCAGAGGTAAAAATTTCTGAAATCTGAACCCTGTCATGAAAAGTGCTGTAGAAATTGTTCTGTACAACTCAGAGACAAAATTTCAACTTCTATAGAAACTAGAAGGTGTTTTCTATCCAATAATAACAATAATATGCATATTGTACGATCAAGAATTTAGCACGAGGCAGTTTAATTTGGAGACACAAATATGCTAATGCGGAACAGCACCCCCTATAGTTCCAAGAAGTTAATGCAACAGCTGTGTCAGATTTCAAAAAAACTATACAGAAAAAGCAAACCGTGCAATAATCTGAGACAGCGCTCAGAAAAATAGTCAAATTAGCTGCCATATTGGAGTCAACAGAGACCAGAAATTACATGATAAATATTTCCTTACCTTTGATGATCTTCATCAGAATGCACTCCCAGGAATCCCAGGTCCACAATAAATGCTTAATTTGTTCGATAATGTCCGTTATTTATGTCCAATTAGCTACTTTTTTTAGAGCGTTTGGTAAACAATTCCAAAGTCACAAAGCGCGTTCCCTAAAGCTGATGAAATGTCCAAAAGTTCAGTAACAGTCAGTAGAAACATGTCAAACGATCTATTGAATCAATCTTTAGAATGTTGTTAACGTAAATCTTGAATAACGTTCCAACCGGAGAATTACATTGACTTCAGATGAGCTATGGAACAGAGCTCCCTCTTATGTGAACGAATAAGAAGTTAACTTCTTATGGCTGAAGGGGCAGTATTGAGTAGCTTGGATGAAAGGTGCCCATATCAAACGGCCTGCTCCGCAGTCATGGTTGCTAATATTTGCATATTATTATTAGTATTGGATAGAAAACACTCTAAAGTTTCTAAAACGGTTTGAATTATGTCTGTGAGATTAACAGAACTCATATTGGCAGGCAAAATCCTGAGTTGAAATCAAAACAGGAAGTCAGAAATCTGAGCTTGTATGTATTCACCAGAGTCCCTAAAGAAATCCCCTTGAGCTATTAATGATCTTGCACTGCCTAGGGGTTCCACTAGATGTCAACCATCAATAGAAATTATAATGAGACTTCTATGATGTTGTGGGAGAGAATGATAGCAGAATCAGTCAAGTGTCCATCAAGCAGCCATTTTCTGATCATGCTTTTTCCTCGTGGAAGTCACTTACGTTCCATTGCTCACGAAGAGAACAAAGAATACTACGTTGGAACTTTATTGAAGCTATATGTTAAAAACATCCTAATGATTGATTGTGTACTTAGTTTGAAATGTTTCTTCGACCGGTAATATCACATTTTGAAATTTTTGTCCGATATAAAGCTGAATTAGTGTTTGGACATGTTTACCAAACGCGCTAACAATTGGACATAAATAACGGATTTTTTCGAACAAAACAAACATTTATTGTGGACCTGGGATTCCTGGTGTGCTTTCTGATGTAGATCATCAAAGGTAAGGGAATATTTATCATATATTTTCTTGTTTATGTTGACGCCATCTTTGCGGCTGTGGTGTTTTACTTTTGAGCGCCGTCTCAGATTATAGCGTGGTTTCTTTTTCCGTAAAGTTATTTTGAAATCTGACCCAGCGGTTGCATAAAGGAGAGGTATATCTATAATTACATGTGTATAACTTGTATTATCATCTATATTTATGATGAGTATTTCTGTTGAAACGATGTGGCTATGCAAAGTCTTGATGTTTTTGCAACTAGTGAATCTAGTCGCCTCAATGTAAACTCAGATTTTTTGTTATAAATATGAATTTAATCAAACAAAACATGCATGTATTGTGTAACATGAAGTCCTATGAGTGTCATCTGATGAAAATAATCGAAGGTTAGTGATTCATTTTGTCTCTGTACTGGTTTTTGTGAAGATATCTTTAGCTGGAAAAAATGGCTGTGATTATTGTGGTTTTGTGGTGACCTAACATAATCATTTGTAGTGCTTCGCTGGAAAGCCTATTTGAAATCGGACACTTGTGGGATTAACAACAAGATTACCTTTAAAATGATATAAGACACATGAATGTCTGAGGAATTTTAATTATGAGATTTCTGTTTTTTTAATTTGGCGCCCTGCACTTCGACTGGCTGTTGTCATATCGATCCCGTTAACGGGACTTCAGCCAGAAGAAGATAATGGCTCTAATTTGACATTTGGCTTCACCTAACTCTCCCAGTCGTACTATCTGAACAAATTTGACTGTATCAGGGTTCCCCAACAAATTTTTACCCACGGGTGGTTATTTCCCCCCTAAGTTTTATGTGCACATTTTTTAAAATAAAATGTGAATCTTCATTGTTGGACATAAAAGACTGTACAGGCCTATGGTTGGAAATTATTAGGTTTGAAATTATTATGTTTTTGTGAAATACTATCCGTTTGGGCTCCTTGTGGTCAATTTGCAGTGTGCAAATTGTTTATAACTATAAAACGGTTTATTTGGATCCTGAATGTTGATTGGGCGAGCATTGTTTCAAGAAATACTGTATTGGCCGTCACAAGCACACTTTGCCTGCTAACAGTTCCATCTGTATTATCAGTGCGCCTTCATAAGCATATCATTATGTTCATGTTGCTATCCAAATCATCTCTTGTATTTCTCTCAACTTGCACATTATTTCCCCTTGCTTCTAGCCTAGCATTTTGGTGAAGCAAGTGTTAACATACGCCTCACTGTTAGCAATGTTTCACTTTTGAATTTTGATCTCTGTACCATACATAGAGAGTGAATGGATCTCAGACGAGACAACTTGTTTTGAGCCAGGCGAAATCACGCATCAGGGTCATTATCATGGATATATCCAAGTAAATGCCAATAGAAAAAAAGCAAAAATAAACTAAAAAAATGGTAGGGTACTGTCATTGCAGGTGCAATGTTTGGACTGACTGAGGTGACTGAAGTTGGCTAGCTATTTAGCAATTGACAAGAAAGTTATCCAGCCTGCATAGCAACCATTTTGTTCAGAATGAATGACCAGTCATTTTGCATAGAGTGGTTGGCTGACAAGGTCATGAAAATGATGCTCACGCATCAATGTAGCCGGAAGGTGTGAACTGTCAGATGGCTAGCAACGATGACAAGAAGCTGTGGGAGATCGTAGGTGGCTCGTTTCACCTCATTGTATCTTGTTATTGATACCATTACTTATTTTGAGGTGTTTTGAATGATGTCATGTCTATGCTAATATGGCTCAAATTCGCTAGCTAGCTAACTAACAACTGTAACCGTGTGTATGAGACACAAGTGCTCATTGTGCAAATGTATTTATATTTTCAATAAACATTTGGAGACTAAATATAGTTTACATGTTGTCAGCATGTTTTCAGCAGTTTAAGCCAACCCCCTCTGTTTTGCCCCATAGCACACACATCAGTTTTGTTGCTAAACTACCAGGGTAGGTGAGTAATGGATGACATGTAATCTATTACATGTAAGGCTGGGATTACAAAAAAAGAAATAGGCTTTTGTTGGCTACAGTCCAAGGTATGTCTTCCAAAGGTGAGACTGCTGTCGGCATCCAAAGATTATCCAACTTGAATAAACACTTGGAGTTAAGGATGACAGCAGTGGTGTAGTCTACGGTGATACGGATATCAATTATTTTTTATATCTACATAGCGCATTGATGTGAATCACACTGGTGCTCTCTCATTTAGCTATTTGCGCCTTACCGATTGTGGTTGTTGTGGATGGCTGTTCACGAATCTAAATGTGTATTTAAACCCAATAATGGTTGAATTCAATAAGTTTAAGCTGCCTATAAATCTTTGTTTTTGAAACCAGTGGACAGCCAGTGAAAAATGTGCTCTTACAACTGCTGCATAGCGCAGATCCCAGCCTGTGGAATAAAAGTGGGGCTTTTATTGCTCAATCTAATTCATGCTGATGAAGAAAAAAAATCCATTGGGTTAATGGACACATGCTAAAACTTGCACACTTTTGATAGACTTGACTTAAAGGGCCAATCTGTAGTTGCTACATAATGTTTTTTTATTTATAAATGATATATATATATATATATCCATTCATTCTTGAAGAATATAAGCCATAAATGCCTCAGGCTTAGTTCAACTGTCATACTCCATGAGAACCCGAAATATACTCTTGTTTTTCTCCTATGTTTGTAAATATTATAAATGTAAACAACCACTGTATAGCCTCATAACATGGTTAAAACAATAATTGTGATATCATGGATGGTCAGTCCTTGCATCCATAGCTCTGTCTATTCATCTGAGAGTGGTTACCTTTCTCCAGGCCCATCCCTCAGCTTTTTACCAAAACACAGGCGGGGCGACGACAACAAAAGCAACAAAGCCGGCACCCCACCACTGTTGGTAAAAAGCTGAAGAATGGGGGGTGAAGAAATGTAACCACTTTCAAATTAGTCGATAGATCTATGGCTATAAAATGACAATTCTAAACATATTCAGAGGCCAAACAGTGTTTGTTTAAAAGTACATTGTTTTTCAAAAATTGAGTAGAACAAGCATATATTTTGGGTTCTGTTGGGGTATAACAATTGGACTGATCTCATGAGACATTTATTATACAAGTTGTATTTGACAAGAATCAATGGGTGTGTGTCAATAATTTAAAAGTCAAAAAAATGTATGACGCAATCACAGATTGACCCTTTAAATTTTATATAACGTAACTGTCTTACCCTACCATTACCTAAAATATAAGGTTGCAACAAAAACCATGTATAGCTTCAAAATCTGTTTAAAAGCTATCAACTACCTTGTCAATTTCCCATCTGAGTAGGTTTATGTATTAGACTAGGTCAGCCATTGGATCGAATAGTGGGTTGGCTTTTGCACAGATGGGGCTCCATCTACGGTGGAATGGCAGGCAGGCCTCTGCACTCTAGTTATGAATGCGTCTCCCACTGCCATATGGATGGATACACCGATAGCAACGAGAGATTGTAAACTACCTCAAACCACATCCACTGCACGCATGCCTTTTCGCAAAACTATATGTGGCGATATGGGGTCAGAGTATGACACTGTTCTATTTTATACAAAGGCTTGGTGGTTAGAGGGGGAGTGTTGGAAAGATTTTTCACATTGAGACAGAATCTTGTCATTCACAATGGATGTAAAAAAAAAATAGACTTGGTTTACTTCTGTGAAAAGAAAAATGTGTCTCCTTGCCTCTGTAACAGACATTTGGGAAACTGAACGAACTGAACGCAAGAATACAGGGGAAATACAAAAACATTCAACAGAGTGACAGAATCAGTAGATTCAGAGGAAAGAATTCTTATTGGAGAGAGATACTTCCAAAAGCAAACCATGCCACCTTCCCTCGGCTGTGCATGTTTCTAACAGAAAACAGCATCAGTAAGTGTCCCCCACGAGTGATGACTGTTCACCTCCAACTCTTGGAAGAGCACTTTGGGACCTACTTCCCAATCCGTTTGACTGTGATCCTGGCTCAGTTGGTATGCCGGTAAGTGAAATTGTTTTGGTTCTTGACTACTGTCTCTCTACCAAACGTTTTTATGGTGCATTCAGAACAACTGGAAACTCGGAAATCTCAGACTTCCACCTAAAGTGCGTTCAATTCAACTGGGAACTCTGAAAAAAACTAAGTCAGACTGGGAAGAATAGTTTTGAACTTGGGGCCCTTTCTAGAGCTCCGACTTTCCAACCTAAAGATCATTGACGTCATAAGTTGACCTCCCAGTTATCTTGAAAGCACCATAAAACACATGGTACCCTTCGCCAGCTCATATCTGTGTGAAGATGGGTTCAATGCTCTCATTGGCATTAAAACCAAATATCGATCAAGGTTGGATGTGACAGCAAAGATAAGGTGCGCACTGTCGATCACGCCCCCTGACTTTGAGAAACTCAGACGAGACATGCATCAAGCACACCCATCTCATTAGTGGTGGTGAGATAAGATACATTATGTCAGACTAATTTGCAATTGACTGTCATAGACACACATTAAAATATGTGAATACTGGTAGAATGTTTTTCAATTGACTGCCATAGCCCCAAATATTTTTTTTTACGCTGGCTGTTAATGCAACCACTGTGTCAGATTTCAAAAAAGCTTTTACAGCGAAAGCACACCATGGAACAATCTGAGTACAGCGCTCAGAGACCAAAACAAGCCATATAGATACCCATCATGTTGTGGAGTCAACATTACTTACCTTTGTGATCTTCTTCGGAATGCACTCCCAGGAATCCCAGTTCCACAATAAATGTTTGTTTTGTTTGATAAATTCCATCATTTATGTACAAATACCTCCTTTTTGTTCGCGCTTTTAGTTCACAAATCCAAATTCACAAGGCGCGAGCACTAGGTCCAGACGAAAAGTCAAAACAGTTCTATTACAGTTTGTAGAAACATGTCAAACGATGTATAGAATCAATCTTTAGGATGTTTTTATCATAAATCTTCAATAATGTTCCAACAGGACAATTCATTTGTCTTTAGAAATGAAAGGGAACGCAGCTCGCTCTCATGGCGGCGCGCCTGACTTAGCTCATGGTATTCTGCCAGACCCCTTAGTCAAACAGCTCTTATTCGCTCCCCCTTCACAGGAGAAGCCTGAAACAAGGTTCTAAAGACTGTTGACATCTAGTGGAAGCCTCAGGAAGTGCAATCGGACCAAATCTACACTGTATATTGGATAGGCAAAGACTTGAAAACCTACAAACCTCAGATTTCCCACTTCCCGGTTGGATTCTTTCTCAAGTTTTTGCCTGCAATATGAGTTCTGTTATACTCACAGACATCATTCAAACAGTTTTAGAAATGTCAGAGTGTTTTCTATCCAAATCTACCAATATTATGCATATCGTAGCTTCTGGACCTGAGTAGCAGGCAGTTGACTCTGGGCACGCTTTTCATCCGAATGTGAAAATAGCGCCCTCAGCCATAAGAAGTTAAGGAGAAGTATATCTTTAATTCCATGCATAACACTTGTATTTTCATCAACATTTATGATGAGTATTTCTGTAAATTGATGTGGTTCTCTGCAAAATCACCGGATGTTTTGGAAGCAAAACATTACTGAATATAACGCGCCAATGTAAACTGAGATTTTTGGATATAAATATGAACTTTATCGAACAAAACATACATGTATTGTGTAACATGAAGTCCTATGAGTGCCATCTGTTAAAGATCCTCAAAGGTTAGTGATTCATTTTATCTCTATTTCTGCTTTTTGTGATTCCTCTCTTTGGCTGGAAAAATGGCTGTGTTATTCTGTGACTAGGCACTGACCTAACATAATCGCATGGTATGCATTCGTCGTAAAGCCTTTTTGAAATCGGACACTGTGGTGGGATTAACAACAAGTTTATCTTTAAAATGATGTATAATACTTGTATGTTTGAGGAATTTGCACTTTCACTGTCTGTTGTCAATTCGATCCCGTTAACTTCTCTAGGATAGGGGGCAGCATCTCATCCCCAAAAGAAAAGATATGCATATTATTAGTAGATTTGTATAGAAAACACTCTGAAGTTTCTAAAACTGTTTGAATCATGTCTGTGAGAAAAACAGAACTTATTTAGCAGGCGAAACCCCGAGGACAAACCATTCAGATTATATATTTTTTGAGGTCACTCTCTTTTCAATGGATTTTCATTGGGAATACAGATTTCTAATTGACCTTCTTGCAGTTCCTACCACTTCCACTGGATGTCAACAGTCTTGAGAAATTGGTTGAGGGTTTTTCCTTTGTGTAATGAAGAAGTACGGCCATCTTGATTGAGGGTCACTCAAAGTGTCCTGTTTGTTAGAGGCGCATGACCAGAAGACTAGCAACAGTTTGTTTTAATCCTGTATTGAACACATATCATCCCGTCTTCAATTTTATCGATTATTTACGTTAAAAAATACCTAAAGTTCTATTACAAAAGTAGTTTGAAATGTTTTGGCAAAGTTTACAGGTAACTTTTGAGATATTTTGTAGTCACATTTCACAAGTTGGAACCGGTGTTTTTCTGGCTCAAACGGACCAAATAAATGGACATTTTGGATATATATTGACGGAATTAATCAAACAAAAGGACCATTTGTGATGTTTATGGGACATAGTGGAGTGCCAACAACAGAAGCTCGTCAAAGGTAAGGCATGAATTATATTTTTATTTCTGCGCTTTGTGTCGCGCCTGCGGGGCTGAAATATGCCTCTCAATCTTTGTTTACTATGGTGCTAACTCAGATAATAGCATCGTTTGCTTTCGCCGAAAAGCCTATTTGAATTCTGATATGTTGACTGGATTCACAACCAGTGTAGCTTTAATTTGGTATCTTTCATGTGTGATTTAATGAAAGATTGATTTTTAAAGTAATATATTTAAATTTGGCGCTCTGCATTTTCTCTGGCTATTGGCCAAGTGAGACAGTAGCGTCCCGCCTAAACTCAGATTTTTGGATATAAATATGAACTTTACCGAACAAAACATACATTTATTGTGTAACATGAAGTCCTGTAAGTGTCATCTGATGAAGATCATCAAAGGTTAGTGATTAATTTTATCTCTATTTCTGCTTTTTGTTACTCTTTGGCTGGAAAAATGGCTGTGTTTTTCTGTGGCTATTTACTGACCTAACATAATCGCAAGGTGTGCTTTCGCTGTAAATTCTTTTTGGAATCAGACATGTTGGCTGGATTCACAACAAGTGTAGCTTTAATTTGATGTCTTTCGTGTGTGATTTCATGAAAGTTTGATTTTTATAGTAATTTATTTTAATTTGGCGCTCTGCATTTTTACACTCTTTTGGCCAAATATCCTAGAGAAGTTAATGGGATTTCAGCCGTAAGAAGTTTTAAATACAAATTTATTTTCACATGGTTGAGGTTGCGAGAATTTTCAGATAGCAAAAGGGGATCCTGGGCCTTAAAAGTGTTAGAACCCCTGGGCTAGGTCAAATGTAGGGTTAAAGAGTGTTTTCGCAGACACAGATTCTACCAAGTCCTGGACTAGAAAGAATTTTGGCTGGAGATTTTCAATTGATCTTGCTTTTTAGTTCAGGATTAGGCTTAATCTGTGTCCTAGTGGAATGATATGATGTCTTACATGAAAGAAACACATTTACATTATCAAGTACATTAATGGAACCTACTCTAAGAGCATGTATTAGGCTGTTTGAGAGAAGGTTTGAATTCTAATCAACCAATCCAATGTGAGTACATCTGTTGTTGAAGTTCAGTAGAGCAGTAAAGCTACTGTGCTCTAGCAGTAGTCAAGTTGCTTATGCTGAAAAGCCTTGTTAGTGCATAGCTCAAATTAGCTTTTTTTCACTTATATTTTTTACAGCTGCTAGAGAGTGTGGTTGAGCCCTGAGAGTTTGCCATTTTGGGGAGATGGGAGGAGAGGTCCTGCACAGGGCTCCCATGCTTCATGTGAGATGTCAAACACGGTGGAAAACAAAATGATAACTCAATGCGATTCGACAGAGGAACCGTTCACTATCTGCCTTATGGACAAAAAAGCGCATTGCTTCAAGGTCAAGGTTTCTTATGCAACCAACCAAAACAGGCCAGTCGTGAGTTCCAAGAACGTCCACTTTGAATCAGGCCAAGTGTTTGCTATTGACCTTGGCACATTGTCCTCGAGTAGGGATAGCAAGTCAGAGGGTGAGCTGTCACCACGTTGGCTCTCTCTGACGAAGGTTGTTTGACCACTTGCATTGAACTCAAGTCTGCATCCTGTGGTATCAATATGGAATGCAGCATACACTGTATAATTTGATTGTGTAGTATGGAAACACATCATGTGAAGTACAGAACCATCTTAGTTGTGATGTTCTGTAACTCAGGGTTGAGGTTAATTCAGTGAATTCAAGTTCTTAAATTGAAAATTCCTCATTGTTTTCCATGAGGATTATCTCAATTCAGGTCACTTTCAGAACTGACTCGATTGAAAACTGAACTGACCCCCCAATCTTGCTGTAACCCTGTCCTGCTGAATTTGCTCACAGGTGTTTTTGTTATTTTCATTGAGTGATTGTGTCACCTGTTGTACTTTGGAAGATGACAAAGTATCCTGAGAGAGAAGGAAAACAAGGTCTTCCGGGAGTGCCAGGGCCCAGTGAAGATCCTCTTCTGGAGGACAGATGACATGGGAGAGAGTCAGAGGACAAAACACATCCCCCTCCCCCCAAAGACACAAACAACCAGCTTGGCTTCAACACTCATGTGACTAGGGACAAGGGTGAGGGGGCTGTTGTCAGAGTCAGTGAGGGGTGGTGGGAGTGGGCTGAGGGTATGATGCATCCAGGGAAATAACTTGCATGTCACGGAACACTGGATAGACTCATTTGCCTGCACATCCCTCATCCCTCAGTTTTTATCTGTCCATGTGTTATTTTGATCATGGGGTCCCTTCCTTCCTGGCTCCCGATTTCTGGCGGGAGGAACAGCAGCTGGGATCCTTCTAAAAATGGGAATCGCCAGACGCTCACTCCGACTTATTTTCCCTTTGGATATGAGGGAATGAGGTGGCGTTCCAACACAGAGTGGAAAGATGTGATTGATTCCATTTGGGGAAAAAATGTCAAATTCCTGATCCTATAAAAGAAAAAGGGAATTTAAACATTCCCAACACTTGCTTTAGAGTGGCACTGTCATGGTCTCTGATTTCAGGACTTTCAGTCAATGGTTTGCGTCCCAAATGGCACCCTATTCCCTATATAGTGCATTAGGTAGCCTAGCGGTTAAGAGCGTTGGGCCAGTGACCAAGGCCCATATGGCTGTGTTCAAAAAGTTGTGCACTATTTAGAGAACAGGGTTCCATTTGGGATACAGACAATCACTTTAACTGTCACGAGGTTGATGTTTAAATCCAGTGACAACGGTCTCACTTGATTCCTGTTTATAGACACTGTGATGTCATACACAGCCACACTAACACAAACATCAGTTAAAGTACCAAGTACTTAACACCAGTGGCGGTCGGTGCCGTTTAAGATGAGGGAGGACAAAAAAAATTCTCGTGAGCATGGCTTTATTTCTATTACAGCATTTTGGATGACTCATTCATATTCAGTTCACCCAGTTCAATGTAACAGCTATAGGTTTAGGCTACCACATGATACTTGAATTGTCCCTAAACCCATCATGAGGTTGCTACAACCTAGCCTACAACGAAGGTGCACACAGGTCGAGAGAAACATTTTAGGTGATAGACAGTGCCACATGGACAGACAGTGACACGTTCAATACTGCCTTGCACACTTTTGCCTGCATTTACCTGATCTATGGTGTAATCAATAATCCAGTTGCAAACAAGAGTTGGACAAATTCAGGTATGTTTATCCCTGTTTTGTTCCGTATGGTTTCCGTTTAAGAATAATTTTCCAACAGAATCGGTGGAATGAATACACCCCTGATCACGCGTAAACACTTAACTTTCATAGCAACCACGTTGTATTTCTTCTCGCATCTATGTGCTCTCCTCCTCTCACCTTTTCTCTTTACTTGAGGACTTCAATGCTGTATGTGACCAGGCAAAAAATACTTTAAGCCAAACCATATCATAACCCCCAAAAATGTTCCAAGCCAAGCTATATCATAACCGCTACACACAGCCTACATCATTGTCACCATATTAGCTAAAGTAACTTCATAGTCAACATAGCTAATATAACTAATGTATTAGTAAACCAGATACAATCATGCGGTAACGTTACATTGTACAGTCAGTAAGCAATTTAGCACTTACACCCAGTGGCAATAAATTAATAAAACCAAAAGCTTACCTTGACTTGGAAGAGTTCCAGTGTTGGATAGCCATAGCCAACTAGCTAAGATAGAGTCCCTATCTGTTTGTGCCAGGTGTTTGAGCAGGCTTAACTAGCTAGCTGCATTTGATAGCTAAGTGAAAGTGAAAGCAAAAAAAATACAACCAATATAGCTCTCGCTCTCTCGTTCTCGCGTCTCCTTAATTTTGGAAGAAATTAATTTTTTCAAAACTGTTTAACTATTGTCTTTCTCTCTGAGTCATCTACTCTCCACATTTTATGCACTGCAATGCTAGCTAGCTGTAGCTTATGCTTTTGTTACTAGATTGATTATCTGATTGTGCGGACAACATGTCAGTTTATGCTTCAAGAGCTCTGATAGGTTGGAGGATGTCCTCCAGAAGTACTCATAATTACTGGGTAAGTCTGTGGAAGGAGGTGAGAACCATGATATCAGAACTCAGGATAAGACCCAGATGCAGACAGCTAGAGTCACAGATGTTTATTTACCCAAACAGGGGGCAGGCAATAGACAGGTCAAAGGCAGGCAGAGGTCCGTAATCCTGGGCAGAGTCAATAAGGTACAAAACAGCATGCAGGCTTTGGGTCAGGACAGGCAAAGGTTTGTAAATGGGTCAGAGTCAGGCAGGTACAGAACTGCAGACAGACTCGGGGTCAGGGCAGGCAGAATGATCATACTCTGTTTCACGGAAACATGGCTCTCTCGGAATCGGTCCAGTAATATGGATTCTCAGTTCATTGCGCCGACAGGAATAAACATCTCTCCGGGAAGAAGAAATGTGGGGGTCTATAGGGAATCACGGACTACAAAAGGAAAACCAGCCACGTCACGGACACCTACATCTTGCAACCGGACAATCTTAACGCGTTCTTTGCCAGCTTTGAAGATAACACAGTGCCACCAATGTGGACCGCTACCAAGGACTGTGGGCTCTCCTTCTCTGTGGGCGACGTGAGGAGAGATTTAAATGTGTTAACCATCGCAAAGCTGCAGGCCCAGACAGCATGCATAGCCGGGTCCTCAGAGCATGCGCAGACGAGCTGGCTGGTGTGTTTACGTATATATTCAATCTCTCCCTATCCCAGTCTGCTGTCCCCACATGATTCAAGATGGCCACCATTGCTCTTGTACCCAAGAATGCAAAGGTAACTGAACTAAATGACTATCACCCCGTAGTACTCACCTCTGTCATCACAAAGTGATTTGAGAGACTAGTCATATCACCTCCATCTTACCTGTCACCCTAGACCCACTTGAATTTGCTTACTGCCCCAATAGGTCCACAGACGATGCAATCGCCATCACACTGCCCTATCCCATCTGGACAAGAGGAATACCTATGTAAGAATGCTGTTCATTGACGATAGCTCAGCATTCAACAACATAGTACCCTCCAAGCTCATCATTAAGCTCAAGGCCCTGAGTTTGAACCCCACCCTGTGCAATTCGTTTCTGAACTTCCTGACGGGCCTCTCCCAATTGGTGAAGGTAGGAAATAACACCTCCACTTCGCTTATCCTCAGCACTGGGGCCCCACAAGGGTGCGTGCTCAGCCCTCTCCTATACTCCCTGTTCACCAATGACTGCGTGGCCAAGCACGCCTCCAACTCAATCATCAAGTTTGCAGATGACACAACAGTAGCAGGCTTGATTACCAACAATGATGAGACAGCCTTCAGGGAGGAGGTGATGGCTCTGGGAGTGTGGTGCCAGGAAAATAACCTCTCAGTCAACGTCAACACAACTAAGGACATGATCATGGACTTCAGGAAACAGCAGAGGGAGCGTCCCCCCTCCACATCGACGGGACAGCAGTGGAGAGGGTGAAAAGTTTTAAGTTCCTAGACGTACACATAAATGACAATCTGAAATGGCCCAACCACACAGACAGTGTGGTGAAGGCGGCGTAACATTGCCTCTTCAACCTCAGGAGGCTGATGGCATTTGGCTTGGCACCTAAAACCCTCAAACTTGTATAAGTGCACGGATACATTGAATTGTATCACCGCCCGGTACGGGAACTGTATCACCGACAGGTATGGCAACTGCACCGCCCACAACGGCAGGGCTCTCCAGCGGGTGGTACGGTCTGCACATTACATCACCAGGGGCAAACTACCTGCCCTCCAGGACGCCTATAGCACCCGATGTCACAGGAAGGCCAAAAAGATCATCAAAGACAACAACCACCCAAGCCACTGCCTGTTCACACCGCTATTATCCAGAAGACGAGGTTAGTACAGGTTCATCAAAGCTGGGACCGAGAGACTGAAAAACAGCTTCTATCTCAAGGCCATTAGACAGTTAAATAGCCATCACTAGCACAGAGAGGCTGCTGCCTATATACACAGACTTGAAATCATTGGCCACTTTAATAAATGCAACACTAGTCACTTTAATGATCACACTTTAACCTGTTGGGGATGGGGGCGCTGTTTAGACTATTTATGCTAATGTGGCTAATTTTTTAAACGGCTTCCCACAAAATCCTTGATCGTACAATATGCATATTATTATTATTATTGGATAGAAAACAGTCTATAGTTTCTATAGGAGTTGAAATTTTGTCTCTAAGTGGAACAGAGCCCATTCTACAGCAATTTCCCTGACATGGAGTCAGATTTGAGAAACGTTGGCCACTTTTCTGAAGTCATTTAAAAGGGCTCTGTCGTTGCTATGACTATACGGACACTTCTTACGTCTTCCCCTGGATGCCTTTACGTGATGACGATTCCAACGGGCTCGATTGCTCGTTCACAGGCCCTACAAATGAAAAAAACCTTTAGCTAGCAAGTCTTTTCTTGCTGCGTAACGCGCGTGGAAGACACCGACCCTCTCCTGTTCCAAGCATTAGTTTAGCCTGTTATATTTCTCCGGTCATCTTTTCACTCGTTATAGGAGTTACAAACATCACAAAGTAGTTAATTTAAAGCGTTTTATAGCAATTTATATCCGTTTAGTGCGATTTTGGGACATTTATTTTTGCAACGATGTGAAAAGTTGGAAACGCTTTTCAGTTCATCCCGAACGTAGTTGACATTTCCACATGGCAAGAGGACAGCTTTCCACCAAAAGACGATTTCTCCCAAGAAAGGATCCTTTGCCCAAGATACTGATGGAAGAACAGCTCAAGGTAGGACATTTTTATTATGATAAATCGTGTTTCTGTCGAAACATTTTAGTGGCTTAGGACGCCATGTTTTTTGACGTAGCTTCGCTTGGCGCAAACTGTATTGAAAAGTAAGGATAAATTAAAAAATGTAATAACGCAATTGTATTAAGAATTAAATTGTCTATCAATCCCTGTCCACCCTATATTTTTTAGTCACGTTTATGAGTATTTATGTATAAGAGTAGATCACTGTCTAAGTGGCGCAAGGACGTTTTCTTTACCAGCTTGTCTACATTTCACATTGTCTAACCATGATTTTGGTGGCTAAATATAAACATTTTCGATCAAACTGTATATGCATGTTGTAATGTGATGTTACAGGAGTGTCATCGGAAGAATTCTGAGAAGGTTAGTGAAAAAATTAATATCTTTTGGCGATGTTGACTTTTATCGCTCACTTTGGCTAGAATCAATGCTGGGCTGCTAATTGCTATGTGCTAAGCTAATATAACGATTTATTGTGTTTTCGCTGTAAGACACTTAGAAAATCTGAAATATTGTCTGTATTCACAGGATCTGTGTCTTTCGATTCGTGTATGCTGTGTATTTTTACGAAATGTTTGATGATTAGTAGTTAGGTAAACACGTTGCTCATTGTAATTATTCTAGTCCATTTGTGATGGTGGGTGCAATTGTAAACTATGCCATATACCTGAAATATGCACTTTTTTCTAACAAAACCTATCCCATACCATAAATATGTTATCAGACTGTCATCTAATGAGTTTTTTTGTTGGTTAGGGGCTATAAATATCTTAGTTTAGCCGAATTGGTGATGGCTACTGGTGTTGGTGGACAAATAAAAGATGGTGGATTATGCTAATGTGTTTTTAGGTAATAGATGTACATCTTTACATATTGTGTCTTCCCTGTAAAACATTTTAAAAATCGGAAATGTTGACTGGATTCATAAGATCTGTGTCTTTCATTAGCTGTATTGGACTTTAATGTGTGAAAGTTAAATATTTTAAAAAAATATTTTTTTTGAATTTCGCGGCACTGGTTTTTCAGTGGGGGGGGGGGGGGGGGTGCCGCTAGCGCCACGCTGATCCTAGACAGGTTAATAACGTTTACATATCTTGTGTTACTCATCTCATTTGATTGTACAGTTGAAGTCGGAAGTTTACATACACCTTAGCCAAATACATTTAAACTCAGTTTAACACAATTTCTGACATTTAATCCTAGTAAAAATTCCCTGCCTGAGTCAGGTTTGTAGGCCTCCTTGCTCACACACGCTTTTTCAGTTCTGCCCACAAATGTTCTGTAGGTTTGAGGTCAGGGCTTTGTGATGGCCCCTCCAATACCTTGACTTTGTTGTCCTTAAGCCATTTTGCCACAACTTTGGAAGTATGCGTGGGGTCATTGTCCATTTGGAAGACCCATTTGCGACCAAGCTTTAACTTCCTGACTGATGTCTTCAGATGTTGCTTCAATATATCCACATAATTTTTATTCCTTATGAAGCCATCTATTTTGTTAAGTGCACCAGTCCCTTTTGCAGCAAAGAACCCGCACAGCATGATGCTGCCACCCCTGTGTTTCACGGTTGGGATGGTGTTTTTTTGCTTGCAAGCCTTCCTCTTTTCCCTCCAAACATAACAATGGTCATTATGGCCAACCAGTTCTATTTTTGATTCATCAGACCAGAGGACATTTCTACAAAAATTACGATCTTTGTTTCCATGTGCAGATGCAAACCGTAGTGTGGCTTTTTTTATGGCGGTTATGGAGCAGTGGCTTCTTCCTTGCTGAGTGGTCTTTCAGGTTATGTCTAAATAGGACTCGTTTTACTGTGGATGTAGATACTTTTGTACCCGTTTCCTCCAGTATCTTCACAAGGTCCTATGCTGTTGTTCTGGGATTGATTTGCACTTTTCGCACCAAAGTACATTCATCTCTAGGAGACAGAACGCGTCTCCTTTCTGAGCGGTATGACGGCTGCGGGGTCCCATGGTGTTTAAACTTACGCACTATTGTTTGTACAGATGAACGTGGTACCTTCAAGCGTTTGAATTGCTCCCAAGGATGAACCAGACTTGTGGAGGTCTACAATTTTCTTTCTGAGGTCTTGGCTGATATCTTTTGATTTTCCTATGATGTCAAGCAAATAGGCACTGAGTTTGAAGGTAGGCCTTGATTGGAAGTGTACCACAGGTACAAATTATGTCAATTAGCCTATCAGAAGCTTCTAAAGCCATGACATTTTCTGGAATTTTCCAGAAAACTTCTGACCCACTGGAAACCTCTGACCCACTGGAATTGTGATACAGTGAATTATAAGTAAAATAATCTGTCTGTAAACAATTGTTGGAAAAATTACTTGTGTCATGAACTAAGTAGATATCCTAACCGACTTGCCAAAACTATAGTTTGATAACAAGAAATTTGTGGAGTGGTTGAAAAACTAGTATTAATGACTCCAACCTAAGTGTATGCAAACTTCCGACTTCAACTGTACTGTATACTACTGTATCTTAGTTCATGCCGCTCTGACATTGCTCGTACATATATATATATATATATATATATATATATATATACACTGCTCAAAGAAATAAAGGGAACACTAAAATAACACATCCTAGATCTGTATGAATGAAATATTCTTATTAAATACTTTTTTCTTTACATAGTTGAATGTGCTGACAACAAAATCAGACAAAAATTATCAATGGAAATCAAATGTATCAACCCATGGAGGTCTGGGTTTGGAGTCACACTCAAAATTAAAGTGGAAAACCACACTACAGGCTGATCCAACTTTGATGTAATGTCCTTAAAACAAGTCAAAATGAGGCTCAGTAGTGTGTGTGGCCTCCACGTGCCTGTATGACCTCCCTACAACACCTGGGCATGCTCCTGATGAGGTGGCGGGTGGTCTCCTGAGGGATCTCCTCCCAGACCTGGACTAAAGCATCCACCAACTCCTGGAAAGTCTGTGGTGCAACGTGGCGTTGGTGGATGGAGTGAGACATGATGTCCCAGATGTGCTCAATTGGATTCAGGTCTGGGGAACGGGCGGGCCAGTCCATAGCATCAATGCCTTCCTCTTGCAGGAACTGCTGACACACTCCAGCCACACGAGGTCTAGCATTGTCTTGCATTAGGAGGAACCCAGGGCCAACCGCACCAGCATATGGTCTCACAAGGGGTCTGAGGATCTCATCTCGGTACCTGATGGCAGTCAGGCTACCTCTGGCGAGCACATGGAGGGCTGTGCGGCCCCCCAAAGAAATGCCACCCCACACCATGACTGACACACTGCCAAACCGGTCATGCTGGAGGATGCAGCAGAACGTTCTCCACGGCGTCTCCAGACTGTCACGTCTGTCACATGTGCTCAGTGTGAACCTGCTTTCATCTGTGAAGATCACAGGGCGCCAGTGGTGAATTTGCCAATCTTGGTGATCTCTGGCAAATGCCAAACGTCCTGCACGGTGTTGGGCTGTAAGCACAACCCCCACCTGTGGACGTCGGGCCCTCATACCACCCTCATGTAGTCTGTTTCTGACCGTTTGAGCAGACACATGCACATTTGTGGCCTGCTGGAGGTCATTTTGCAGGGCTCTGGCAGTGCTCATTCTGCTCCTTCTTGCACAAAGGCGGAGGTAGCGGTCCTGCTGCTGGGTTGTTGCCCTCCTACGTTCTCCTCCACGTCTCCTGATGTACTGGCCTGTCTCCTGGTAGCGTCTCCATGATCTGGACACTACGCTGACAGACACAACAAACCTTCTTACCACAGCTCGCATTGATGTGCCATCCTGGATGAGCTGCACTACCTGAGCCACTTGTGTGGGTTGTAGACTCCGTCTCATGCTACCACTAGAGTGAAAGCCCCGCCAGCATTCAAAAGTGACCAAAACATCAGCCAGGAAGCATAGGAACTGAGAAGTGGTCTGTGGTCACCACCTGCAGAACCACTCCTTTATTCTGGGTGTCTTGCTAATTGCCTATAATTTCCACCTGTTGTCTAATCCATTTGCACAACAGCATGTGAAATTTATTGTCAATCAGTGTTGCTTCCTAAGTGGACAGTTTGATTTCACAGAAGTGTGATTGACTTGGAGTTACATTGTGTTGTTTAAGTGTTCCCTTTATTTTTTTGAGCAGTGTTTATTCTTAATTCCATTTCTTACTT